>NC_063366.1:20483159-20589653 GCF_021869965.1 Rhincodon typus | reverse complement strand
GGGTTCAGTGGAAAATACAATCTCAATAAAAAGAAATATCAAATGCAGAGAACACATGAAGCCTAAAGATAGCTGGAATTCAGCTCAGAAGAAAGCTAACATCTGCCCTGAAGCCAGCACACTTATGCCATAAACAGAACTGTTCACATTTGAAGCGAAGTAAAGTGCAAAAAAAAAATTGCTCTGGTTTCTTCCAATAATCTGCAACAGAGCTAACTTATAATTAGGCACTATTTACATATCCTATTGCACATTAAACGTACACCTCGAGTGGATTATTACAATTCCGTGTTTAATGGCTGAAGGAGCTTGTACTGGGGTCTTTTCCCAATGTGCTTTAACAGCATGTGCCCCAAACTTCAGCGTATCTCTCAGCAAATTGTCCTCGACATTGCAAATGTCTAAGTCTGCAATATTCGGTCAAGGATAAATAATTGCACTGAAAGACAGACAGATTGGGGCAGACCAGAGTGACCCCCAGTGTTTGTATGTTGATGCAGCTGCACACCAAAGTTGTGATCAGGATGACAATAACATTGTGTATGTTGTTGCCCTTAGTGGCATGACATTGGTCCTCATCGGTAATCACTCGCTAATGAGTATGATTATCCATGAAGGACATTACATGTCACTGTCATGGGATCTCTGGGTCCTTGTATGGCTGATAAACCCGATCCTGGAGCTGGATCTCTGACCACACAGCTGGTGGATGTTTCTGAGATGTGAAACTGGTCCCTGGCCTTGAGATCAATGGTTGCTTTTCCATGTGTCCACCTGCTGGAAGGGTGTTCTCCAAGACTTATGTCACTCCATACAAGATGTTCCGACAAGTCGGTTTGTTCTGAATGAGTTTTCCACACTTTGATGTCTGTGTGGAATTTCTTGTAGGAGTCCTTGTAACACATCCATTTTCATCCTCTAGAAAAGTGGCAAGAGCTTTTGGATAAATACCTGAGGAGTGGAGCCTGGATTGAGGAAGTCAGAGTGGTGGCAGGAGCGGCAGTGAACTGGAATCCAGAGGTGGCGTTACTACTGAGAAAGTGACGTGGGATTGGCTGCTCAGGAAACAGGTCTCGAGAGTAAGCAGTAGAGTGAGTGGGGACGAGATGAAAGAAAACTTTGGAGGAGATGGAACAGAGATGATGATTCTGGGAGAGAGTGAGTCGTGAGAGAATGAGTGGACAGCAAGTAGGTGGAGAGAGAGTGAGCAGCATCTAGAGGGAGACAGGGTGGTGAGTATTATATTAGGAATAAAGAACGAGGGTGAGAAACCTGATTTTTATGAACAGTGGGTATGATTATGTAATTGCTTCCAAGTTTATTGTTTGTAGTTCATAATGATCACAATGGCAGGATAACTTGGCACCCCAGAGTGCTCCTCTTGCAATACGAGAGAAATCAGAGAGCCTTTCAGGGTCAAAGCATAGGCAAGCAATAGAGATTGGAGTCGCTATAGTCAGGGGCACCGATAGGTATTCCTGTAGTAGCGATTGTGACGCCAGGGTGGAGTGTTGCTTTCTGGTGCCAGCATCAAGGATGTCCTTTATGGAAGGAAACTGACATCTTTACCTGGTCTGGCCTACATGTGACTCCAGACCCACAGCAATGTGGTTGACTCTTAACTGCCCTCTGGGCAATTAGGGATGGGCAATAAATGCTGCCTAGCCAGTGACACCCTCATTCCGTGAATGAATAAAGATTAAAAAAACGTCCTTGAGCATACACAGGATATTCTGAAGCAGGAGCCTGAGCAGCCAGATATTGGGGTTCATATTGTTACTAGCAGCACGGGCAAAAAGAATGATGACTTTCTACAAAAGGCATTTAGAGAGTCAAGTCGGAAGTTGAAGAGCCGGCCCTCAAGGGTTGCAATCTCATAATTACTCCCTTTGTCACATGATATTGAGGCCAGAAATAGGAAGATAACAACCGTGATTGGCTGAAGAGCTGGTATTGGAGGGAGGGTGTCAGATATCTGAACTCTTGGTATCTCTTCCAGGGCATTTGGGAGCTGTGCAAGAGCGATGGGTTGCACCTAAACTGGACTGGACCAATATCCTTGCAGGGACCTTTGCTCTTACCTCTATGGACGGTTTAAACCAGTGTAGCAGGGTGGTGAGAAACAGAGCTTTAGGTTACCAGGTGGAGTGGTTCAGGAGAAGGTCGAAGATTAAGTAAAGTAAATCTAATGGGAAGAACAGGAAGGGCCAGGTTAATGAACATGGCAGACCGCTCCTTGGGTGAAAGAGCTAAATTGGGGGAAGGGTAATTACAATATTAGACCAGAACTGGAGATGACAAACATTTTCCCCATGCACTTGCTGTGTTATAAACAGAGCTTGTGGAACACATACAAACATCTAAAAGCTTCACGTCCAACTGTGTAATACATGGGCCACACACCTTCCGAGAATCCTGCTCCTCTACTTCCGGCTTCTTGAACATCTTATTTTCGTCTCTCTCCCCATTGGAGGTTGGGCCTTCAGCTGCCGAGACCCTCAGCTCTGGAGCTCCCTCCCTGAAACTCTCCATCTCTCTATTTCTCTTTCTTCCTTGAAGATGCGCTAAAACCTGTGACAATCGCCTGGGATAATATCTCGGTGTAACTTCTTTTCCCCTTTCTAATGCTCCTGAGAAATACCTCGGGACATTAAATTACATTAAATCTGCTCTTATTCTGGGTTCGAATATGTTGCTGTTCTCTTTATTCAGGTTATGGTGCGAGTTAGTGTTACAGAAAGTAAGGGGAAAAAATCCATAATTGAACTCTGTCTGCGTCGGGTTGGTCAAGGGCCATGCACGGACAGGGATGGTCCTTCCCTGGAAACGTGGGCAGTGTCTCTCTCAGGGTCAGTGGGAAGGTCACAGTCACACAAACTGCCCAAATACTGTGGCTCAGTGGTTAGCGCTGCTGCCTCACAGCGCCAAGGACCTGGGTTCGTTTCCACCCTCGGGCGACTGTCTGTCTGAAGATTGCATTCTCCCTGTGCCTGCGTGGGATTCCTCCGCTTTTCTCTCACAATCCAAAGACGTGCAGGCTAGGTGGGTTGGCTATGCTAAGTTGCCCTAGTGTTCCGGGATATGTAGATTAGAGCGAAGGGTCTGGATGGGATGCTCTGTGTGTCGGTGTGGACTTGTTGGGCCGGAGGGCCTGTTTCCACATTCTGGGGATTCTATGATCTATGAAATCAGGTCAGTGATCACTTCCAGCCTGCGAACCAAGTTGTATCATTTACAGGCATCTTGTCATTGATTACAATATTAAAGAACCGTTTCATAAAATCTCATACTTTTTCCAACATGCAGTAAGCTTCTTCCTATAAAAACACGTATGCGAATCATAACCGTTGTTACTGTCGCCTGATAAATGACCCTTTAAAGTGGCGATTATAACCAGGAAATAAACCTATAATATCTCGTCACTGAGTTATTAAGCGTTCAATGGATCGTTCCCACTGACTCTGGCTCAGAAAGAAAATCAGCTGGTCATAAACTGCCTTAGAACGGGATTTTCATTCCGATATTCGGAGGGATTTCATTCCAGAGTGTGATGAGAATGTGGAACCCGCTGCCAAAGGGAGCAGTTCCCTTGGAGAATATAATGGATTTTAAGCAGCGACTATGTGGAGCGCGTTGGATGGAAGGAAAATGATTGTCCTGGCTGGGAAATTGGCGGAGCGACATGAGACACTGTTAGTATTTGTTATCAGTCTTTGATCTTCTAACCTCCTCACCTGTGGTCCCCTGTGTCCTTCACCCAAAACCCACATTATTCTGTTCTGTCACGTACATTTATTTAAAGCTTACTTCCTCTTAGTACTGCCATCATTCTATCTTCGAATTAAGAGCATTTGTTTCGTGTTTACAATGTTTCCATCACTCTGTTGATTTATTACTTAGATGCTGAGACAGAAAGCCACAAATCCAACTTTACAATGTTATCTTTTGCTGTGCCATTGACAGTGCACCAGTGTCGAGGGAAGCATCATTACCAAGTGATATTTACAGATTCATGAAATGGACAAGCAAGCAGCAAACTGATCTCAATATCGACAACTGTGAAAACTATTTTTACTGTATTCGCTGTTCACAGTGTGGTCCCCTCTTCATGACGAGACGAAACGCAGACTGGGTGACTGCTTTGCAGAACACCTACGTTCTGTCAGTAATAAATGACCCTGAGCTTCCAGTTGCCTGCACTTCAACACAGCACCGTGTACCCTGGCCAACATTTCTGCCTTCGGCTTGCTGGAATGTTCCAGCGCCCCTCAGCGCAAGCTTGAAGAACAGCACCTCATTTTCCATTTGGGGATGCTGCGGCACCTGGACCTCGATATCGATTTCAATAACTTTAGAGTCCGATTCCACCGTTCCGTGTTTTTACACATCCCAGACAAGGTCCTGTTATGACATGGATTGATTTTAGCACAGTCATCGATTTTCACCTACTCCTGGGCCTATTATCATATTATTTGAATGGCTTTCATATCGCTCGCCCATTCTCTCCTACTTTTAGCTCCCAAAATCACTTGTTCAGGAGAAAGTGAGGACTGCAGATGCTGGAAGTCAGAGTGGACAAAATGTAGAGCTGGAGGAACACTGCAGTTCAGGCAGCATCAGAGGAACAGGAAAGTCGACGTTTCGGGTCTGGACCCTTCATTAAGACTGGATAGGCTGAAGGGAGCTCAGAAATAAATATAGGGAGAAGGTGGGTGGTATGGTGATAGGTTGATGCAGGTATGGGGCTGTAGAGATACGTCAGCTGGAAGGGGGGCGCGGATAAGTGAGAAGGAAGATAAATAGGCTGTCAGGTCAAGGAGGCGGGAATGAGAAAGAGGGCTGGACATGGGATGAGGCTAGGGTTGGGGAGATTTTGAAACTAATGAATTCTATTTTGAGGCCATCGGGCTGTAACCTCCTGAGGCGGAATATAAGGTGCTGTTTCTCCAATTTTCGTGTGGCCTCATTGTGACAGCAGAGGAGGCCCAGGATGGACATGTCATAAAAGGAGTGGAAGGAGGGAGTTAAAATGGTTGGCAACCAGAAGGTGGTATTGATTGGAGTGTACAGAGGGCAAATGCTCCGCTAATCTGTCCCTTTAGATTCTCCTTAAACCTGTCCACCAAAGCTATCTCACATTCCCTTCTTGCCTTCTGATATCCCTCTTGAGTATACTCCTATTGCCTTTATCCTCTACTAGAGATTTACTCGATCTCTGCTGCCTATACCTGAGTTATGCTTCCTTTTTCTTGGCTAGAGCCTCAATTTCTCTCGTCATCCAGCATTCCCTACATTTACCAGCCTTGCCCTTGCACTAACAAGAACATACTGTCTCCTGGTCTCATTATCGCATTTTTTAAGAATTCCCACTTTCCATTCATTACTTTACTGGCGAATATGCACGCCCAATCAACTTTTGAAAGTTCTTCCCTATTACCATCAAAATTGGCCTCTTTCCAATTTAGAAATTTAACATTTAAGATCATGCCTAACCCTTTCCAAAACTATTTTAATACTGAAAGAATTATAATCATTGACCCCAACGTGCTCCCCTATTGACACCTCAGTCACTTGCCCGGCCTTAATTCCTAAGAGAACATAAAGTTTTGACCCTTCTCTACTAGGCACATCCTCTTGAATAAGAAAATTTTTTTCTACATACTTAACAAATTCCACTCTATCCAAGCCCTTAACACTATGGCAGTCCCAGTTTGGCATGTTAAAATCCGTTGCCAATACATGCCTATTATTCTTACAGATAACTGAGATCTCCTTACAAATTTGTTTCCCAATTTTCTGCTGATGATTAGGAGCCCTATTGTATAATCCCAATAAGATGATCATCTGTTTCTTATTGCTCAGTTCCACCCAAATAACTTCACTGGACATATGCGCTGGAATATCCTTTCCAAGTACAGTCATAATGTCATCCCTAACCAAAAGCGCCATTCCCCTTCCTCCCTCCCAACGCCCCCACCCTTTCTTCAAACCACCCCCACCCCCTCCCCACCACCACCACCTCCTTTCCTCCTATAGCATCTGCACCCTGGAACATTAAGCTGCCGGTCCTGTCTACACCTGAGCCACATCTCTGTGATGACTATGATATCCCAGTCCCACGTTCTCAAACACACCCTGAGTTCATCTGCCTTACCTGTCAGGCCTCTAGCATTGAAATAAATGTAGCTTAATTAATCAGTCCTATTTCATTCACTGCTTTGCTCCTGCCTGCCTTGACTATTTGACTTGCTCATTTTCCTAACTGCACATCCTCAGACTGATCCCTTTTCGCACTACCTCTCTGGGCCCCCTCCCCATCCCCCATACGAGTTAAATCATCCTGGGCGGCACTAGCAAATCTCCTCGCCAGTATACTAGTCCCTTTCCAATTCAAGTGCAACCTGTACTTCTTATACAGGTTCGTTCTAACTCAGAAGAGATTCCAATGATCCAAAAACGCGTATCCTTCTACCTTGCACCAGCTCCTCAGCCAGGCATTCATCTGCTCTACCTTCCTATTTCTACTCTGACTAGCACATGGTGCCGGGAGTAATCCAGATATTACTACCCTTGAGGACTTGCTTTATAGGCTCCTGCCTAATTTCTTTTATTCTACCTTGTCCTTTTCTCTTCCTATGCCGTTGGTTTCAATGTGCACAATGACCTTCTGCTGCCCTTATGGGTTATAGTTTGGATTGATGTAGGGTGCAGTGAATTGGAGTTTGGGTGAGTAATTGGAATTGAGATGAAGATCAGTCATGAATATATCAAAAACCAGAAAGCCACTGAAGCTAGATGAGTCAGAGCAGATGAAAGAAGCAGTTCAGCCCAGAGTGTCCATGCTGACGCTCTGTCCTGACTTCTTCCTGACAAATCATTTGGGTTTGTGCTGATAAGGTCATCCCCTTTGATCTCCCCTCATGGACTCTGTCTGCCATAAGGTCTGAACACTGGGTATCTTCACAGCATTTTAGAACCTATTCTATGAGGTCGACATTTCCTGCTCTGAATCTGCTGTACCACTGTGTATACCGTCTGTAGGAGGAATTATTATCTGTCTCTACATACATCCTGTAAAATTACTATTAACGTTTTGAAATACAGAATATTGATCACATTTCTCCAATAAAGTCCTTCCAAACCTCACTTTGCGGTGTCTCGACAGTATATCTGTGTAATTCTCAAGATGTGTTTTTCTTTAAATTGTGACCCATATATTCACATCCAGTCATTAATTTGTACCTGAAAGCAGTGATCCTGGAAGTAACCTTAATGGAACACTGCTTTAACACTCAATGCATCTGAAAAATGGTCTCCCTGCCAAATTCATAATCCTCTTCTCACTTTCCTTGTTATTCCTTGGGCTTCACTTTTCATTGTAAATGTTTTATGTGACACTTTTGTCAAAGATACTTTGAAAGACAATAAATACATTTTTCTATCGATTCTATTTGTCTCTTCCTTAAAAAAACGCTCAATCAAGTTCATTTAACATAAATTACTTTTAACAAACCCACATTGGGTTTCTGGAGTTAATACTCAACAATTTTACCCTACCATCGCCATGATTATCCTGACATTTTCCACCCACCGAGGTTGGTCTCACTGGCCCATTGAGCAAGCTGAAACATTTACAATACTCTAAGATTCTGATGCCTACTTTTAAAATGGAATCGGTTGAACTTTTGAATGTAAAATTAAATTGCAGGTGGCTGCAGGGGAAAAGGCACTGAACTTGGACGAGTTGAATATCTCTATCCAGGAAACTTCTGGGGAAATTTGCTAATAAAACAAACAACAAATTTGTGTTCTGATTCTTGGATTTCATGCTTAAATGTTTCTTTTGGAGGAACTTTCCATCTTTTCATATAAATTTCGAATTTTGTTAGTTGAAGAAACTATTTTCGAAATTTAACATGTACCACAATATAAGTTATCATTCTATAAATGTAGACACAGTACAAACAGGTTGCATACAGAGACCGTTTGAGAAACACTTAATAAAACAGACAATTAGATTCTGGTGACTGAAGGATTATTTCGCCAATAAGTATACTGATTTTTTAAAATTCATTTGTGGGATATAGGGGTCGCTGGCTGGCCAGCATTTGTTGCCATTGCCCTTAGGAAGGTGGTGGTGGGCTGCCTTCTTGAACCGCTGCAGTCTACCTGCTGTGGGTTGACCTACAATGCGATTAAGGAAGGAATTCCAGGATTATGACCCAGCGACAGTGAAAGAACGGCAATATAAATACTGAAGATAAATATTCATTTAGTATCGCTCCCATTTCCTCTAGGTTCCACAACTCCACAGATTGCTTCAATTCCCGAGCCCCGACTTTCTCCTCCCTTTTAAACTCCCGTGCTTACATACTCTTCGAATTGACTCTCGGGTTGGGGGGTGGGTGGCTCAATAACTAGATGAAGGGAGCAAGTGAAAGTTGGGTGAGTGCAAGAGGAAAGGAAAAGAGAGGTGATGTGGTTTGGTGCAAAGAGGGATAGCTTGTGAAGGCAGGAGTGATGGGCAGCAAGGGAGTTGGGAGATTGAGGGAGGGGTAGAGTGATGTTGCAATTGTACAGCAGGGTTAGTGAAGGAGGAGGGGAGCATGACAGAGAGTGGGAGAAAATGAGGGGAGGTTTTTTTACTTCAGCGCCAGGAACGGGAGAGTGAAGAGATAGGAGATGTGTTGGAAGATGGAATAAGTGGAATCCGAGTGAGGATGTGGAAGAGGGTGTGGAGGTTCTGTGAGGGGAGGGGACTGTTTGAGATGGGGAGGGAAGAGCGAGTGATAGCATAGACTGAGAGGTTGAAGACAGGAGGACAACAAAAATAAAGGGACAGTTGAGGTTTAGAGTTCAGGAGACTGAGTGAAGGATTGAGGCAGGGAGGTTGGGTGAGTGAGAGGTAAGTAAAAGGAAGGTTTGAGTGAAGAGGAAGGAATGGCTGAGCTGGCGGAGAGAATAATGAGGAGAGAAACACATGATATTTTGAGAATGAGAGGAATGAGTGAGCGAGTGGACAGTGAGTGTCAGGGGTGTGAGGAATTATATAAGGGTCAAGGGTGGGTGAAGAGTAAGGGGAATCAATCAGATTGCGTAAGTGACAGAGTAACAAAGTAAGGGTTTGTGGGATTTCTGGAAGTGAAAGAATTTAGTGGATCTTTCAGCACATAGTCCTGGACCTTAGAATGTTAGTCATCTGCAATACTTGGTTGAGGACTATTCCTTGCAATGAAAGACAGACTAGCACAGATCAAATTGAATGTCCTTTAACTGAGATGATACTCCACCAGCTGAAGTTGTTTAATTTGCTCTGTAGCCCTGGAACATCCTCCTAGCCCCAATCCTGACACCATTCTAACTACAACACTGAGTCTGGTGTTAAGCAGCTGCTAGGGATGACACACTGGCTAGACCTTTTTTTGTAAAGGCACACTGTAGAAGAAAGTGCTCAATGGACTCTTCTTCATGACAATGATATCGTGGTTGGAGAGTGTAAGGTGATAGTCTGTGCAAGCAGGAACGATGCCATTGGAAGGGTCCTGCTCATCCACAGTAAATTTATGTATTGGTGATCGTTTGAAAGTTCTGGAGATGAAGCATTCTGACATATCCCCACCATCTCGTTCTCTTCCAAAGCCTTGAGAAAGTTCTGTATGGACCATTGTCCAATGGAATGTGGTCACAGGAATATTTCTCTATACTTATCTCTTGAGAGATCGGTGGTACAACATCATTCCACTGAGTGGAGAGTTCCATATCAATGTGACCAGACTCATCTCTGCAACACAAGGATGGCAGAACTTTAGCATATCGTCCTGGGCCTTGGAATGTGCCAGTTTGCAAAACTCAGTCAAAGACAATTCCTTGAATTGGAAGAGCAATAGGTTTCAGGCAGACCACAGTGACACCTGGTGTTCATGCACTAATGCAGCCGAACACAAAGTTGTCATCAGGATAGGAGTAGCATTGTATACGTTGTTTTTCTCAGCGACCCTACATCTGTTGTCATTGGCAATCATTTGCCAATGAGTATGAGTGTCCATCTAAGAAATTGTGTGTCACTTGTCATGGGTTCTGTGGGTTCTTGTGTGGCTGATGAGCCTGATCCTAGGGCCACCTGTCTGACCACACATCTGGTAGGTGTTTCCAGGAGGTGGAACTGGTCCATAACCTTGAGATCACAAGCATTCCTTTCTCCTGTTGTTTTTCGATCCTTCTTCTTGCCATCAAGTGCTCTCAAAGAATTCTTTCCTTTTCTACAGGAGGGTTCCTAATGTCAGTTTCTTCTGACTGAGAGTCTCCTACACATTGACCTCTATGTTGCATGTCTTGAGGAATGCCTTCAGGGAGCCTTTGAAATTCTTCCTTTGACCTTGTCTGATTTGAGGGCCTTCCTTGAGTTGAGTGAGGAAGATATGCTTTAGTGCAGAAAACGCATTCATCCTAAGCACATAGGAATTGCTTTTGGATGATCATGACCTCGATGCTGGTGCTATTGACTGCTTCAAGAACACTGATGTTAGTATGCCAGTCTTCCCAGTTGATGCAGAGAATCTGTCTCAAACAACATTGATGGTTCTTCTCCAAGGCCTTGTGGTGGTGCCCACATATTGTCCAATTTCACAGCCATATTGAAGAGTATAAGAAATAACTGTCTTACACAAAAGGATCTTGGATGTCACGGTTGTTGAAGGGTCACAGTCTGAGGTATCTAAATGTGAAGAGATCTGTATGTTGTGTTTCTATCATCAGGGTTCATTTTTGATGTCCAGGCAATGCAAACAATTTTTCGGATGACTGCCAGAGTTCAGGAATGAGGTCTGAACCAGACCTGCTCCAGGTACAGCAAAACACTTAATGATCGGTTCTTGACCTAAAATGAAGAGGCAACCTTACTCTCACATTCATACTTCATGGCTTGAAACATGGCTACTATCTCCTTTGTTATTTGGGTACATGCTCTGGCCTATCTAAAACAGATCGCAAACACCTGATAGCTCATATTGAGAAGACAATCATTTGGTCAACTTGGTCTCATTCCCAACGTACTTTTTCCTTGATTTACTTTAGCAAAATGGGGTAGAGAATGCTGACCTGGCTGATTTCAGGCATGTTTGGAAAGATTTCCAATTTCCACCAAGCAATTAAAACAGTGACACTGATGCTTGTGCAGGACATTTGGATCCAATTTCAAAGCCACCCCCACCAACGCTTCTAAATCCCATTTGGGTTAGCATATACATCATGTTGGTGTGTGATATTCTGTGCAGATGATGCAGGTCTCCACTCCCCTGTCTGACACAGAAGTGATTGTAACCCTGAGCAGTGCAAGTCTATCAGAGATCTTCCTGCCGGGTGCAGCATAGGAACTGAAGTTTGTACTATTAGAGAAATATTTTTTGAGAAACTGATGGGATTGACGTCTGATGAAATCCCCAGGGTCTGATAGTCTACATCCCAGAGTGCAAGGGGAAGTGATCCTAGAAATATTGGATGCATCGGTGGTCTCCTTTCAGGATCCTTCAGACTCTGGAACATTCCCTACATGTTGGAAGGGAGCTAATGTAACCCCACTATTTAAAAAGGAAGGCAGGGAGAAAACAGGAAATTAAGTCTGATGTGGGTAGTGGGGAAGATGCCAGAGTCCCTTATCAAGAATGTTATAGCAAACAGTGAGAAATCTGTTCCAGAATTAGGCAGTAAGCATGGAGATTTTTTTCTTAAAGGGAATTCATGCTTGAGAAATCTACTGGAATTCTTTGAGGATGTAACTAATAGAGTTGATCAGTGGAGGTGGTTTATCTGGACATTCAGTACATTTTTGACGAAGTCCCACAGAAGAGATTATTGTCTAACATTAAAGCGCCTAGGACTGGGGATTAGTATATTGAGATGGATAGAAACTTGTTTGCAGGCAGGAAACAAGCAGTAGGAAAAAAAAATGTCTATTCCTGAATAGCAGACAGTGTCTATGTCCCACGGAGAACATTTCTGGGACCCCAACTATTCACAGCATATGATTTAGATGAGGGAACTACATGCAATAACTCCACATTTTCAGATGACGCAAAGCTGGTGGTTGGGTGTGGTGTGACAAAGCGAAGATGTTGCAGTGTGATTTGGACAGATTGAGAGGGTGTGGAAATGCGTGGCAGATGTAGTATAATATGGATTGTGCCCTTATGCAGCAAATTTTGGAAGGCTGATTATTATTTGAATGGCTGTAAATGTAGAGAGGGACATGTTCTTCTTGCACCATTTGCTCATAGATCATAGAATCCCTACAGTGTGGAAGCAAACCCTTTGGCCCAACAAGTCCCCGCCGACCCCTGGAGCACCCCGCCCAGACCCATTCCCCTATAACCAAACTAATCTACACATCCCTGAGCATAACGGGCCATTTAGCATGGCCAATCCACCTAGCCAGCACTTCTTTGGACTGTGGAAGGAAACCCACGCAGACACGGGAAGAACGTGCAAACTCCACACAAACAGTCGCCCAAGGGTGGAATCAAACCCAGGTCCCTGGCGCTGTGAGGCAGCAGTGCTAACCACTGAACCACTGTGCCACCCTGTTGAAAGTAGGCAGGTGCAGCAGGCAGTAAGATTTGAAAATACTAGCTAAAAGCTATCTTGTTGCCATTAGACAGGATATTGATGATACCACACCCTGGAGTATTGTGTGTAGTTTTGTCTCCTTACCTAAGAAAGGATGTTCTTGATATAGAGGGAATGCCACAAAGGTTTACCAAATTGATTTCTGGGATTTAACTTATTAGGATCACCCTGGAACAAGCCGTAGAGCACAGAGTCCGGCATCGCAGAGCTGCTTGGGAAGAATCTCAACAAAAACCCGTGCATTTTTCGCCAGACTTCCTTTGCATTGGCACATTCCAGAAGGTTCTGTGTGGCAGCCTTTCCACACTGACCACCATCCCCTTGCAGCCGCTTCGAGGGCAGCGTGTAGTTGTACAGTCTGACCAGGCGTACATGAAGGATCTCACAGATAGAGCCCTTCTCACCACCAGCCAAGCGATGTTTTGGTGCTTGGTGGAAAGTTATGGTGATGAGGCATTCTGCAAATGTTTCTGAAGTCTGTTCTGGGAACAATGCAACCCTCAGGGGTTCGAGGATGTTGGTGCTGACCATTTCCTGGTGGTCAAAGGTGTTTCTCTTCAAATTTCTTTAGGAAGGATAGATGGAACGGTCCAACTACTTGGAGTGTTCTGCAGCACTCAGGCAAGTCCCATCCTTCTCAATACCAGGAACAGTTAGAACTTCACAATCAGAATGAGGGCAATGTCAGGTACATTCTTCCCACCTACACACCCGACCAACCCCACTTATCCAGAGTTTTGTACACAGTGTTCCTGTGGACACAGTCAATCTTAGACCTCCAGATGAAGTGGAAGATGGCTTGGATGACTTCAAAGGTGCAGGTTCTAGGAGTGGGCTGGACCTGTGCCACATACAACAACAGAGAGTACCTCAAACCTGATGTTAGGTTTTTACTGGCAATGGAGAGGGAGCTGTGCTCTCAAAGACCAGTTTCTTTTTAACCTTGGTGATGCACGCCTTCCAAGGTTTTGTGCATGTTCCAACCCCTGCAAACCACATTCTCTGCACCTTCAGGTAAGCTGTCCTGACGGTGAAGGGAACAAAGGTTCAGTCAGCCCAGTTTCCAAAGAATGTGGCCTTGCTGTTGCAATTTACCTTGGCTCCAGAGGTGAGTTCAAACTGATCACAGACGCTCATGAGTCTGCGTACGACAGCGAATCTGAGCAGATAACCATGATGCCATCCATGTTTGGGGAGGCTTTGACCTGCAAGTCACCCCTCTCAGGCTCGCAATCTTCCTGATGGATTCGGCAAAAGGCTCTATACAACACACAAACAAGGCAGGAGAGAGCTGACAGCGCTACCAAAATCCGGATCTGATCGGGAAGATTTCTGAGTCCCACCATTGATTGAGACTGCACTAATGACGTTGGTGCAGCAGAATCCAGTTGTGAATTCCTTCCCAAATCCCATTTTGGGGAGTAGGTCCCAGATGTAGGTGTGAGATATCCTATTAATATCCTTCTCCTGGTTCAGGCTGATGAGGTAGACGTCCACCGCTCTGTCCTGACTTCACCTGATGAAGTGGCATCGCTTTGAAAGCTTGTGATTTCGAATAGATCTGTTGAACTATAGGTAGACAAGCAGGAGGTTGGAAGAAAACAGCAGGCCAGGCAGCAGTTGGAGGAAAGGAGAAGTCAATGTTTCGGGTATTACCTTTCTTCAGGACTGGCTATAACCTGGTGTGTTGAGACTTCTGACTTTGTTCACCCCAGTCCAACACCAGCACCTCAACATTCTGGAGTTTGGGCAGTTTCCACCATCTCTCTCTTCTGAACACCTTCAAGGATATTCCCCTTGACTGCTTCCTACCAGTCCGATGGAGATTGAAATAGGGGCTTCACGGCTCTCCAACCTGTGTAATCCCTTTTCAACTCCTCAATGTTTTCTCGGGTCAACGGTTTCACATTCAGCTTCCGCGTTCCCTTGCTGGCCCGCTGGTTATCCTGTAGGTGACAACCGGCCAGCAGGAGGCAGTGGTCAGAGAAGACAACAGGCTTGATCTGACGGTGGATCTGACTGAGAACGTGTGGGACGCACATAGGAAATCTATCACTGAGCGGATAGACCCATTTGGCGCAGCTGGTTATATCTATGGTGCGCTCCATCTGCAGGGGGGGACTGAAGACGTCGTCCAACTTGGCAACTTTAACTGTTTCCATCAGGCTCCTGTTCACTGTCAGCCCCTCTGGATGGTCCATCTGCATCGATGATGAAGTTGAAGTGTCCGGCCAGAATGACCGGCCTGGATGTTACCAGCAGCAGTAGGAGCTGCTGCAGGAGGGCCAGCTGCTCACTCTGTACCACCGGGACTTACACGGTAATTAGTCTCAGGGGAGCGCCCGCCCACCACCTCCTTAGCTTCCGAGATGGTGAACTTAACTCTTCACAGCAGATTGACCAGGCTGGAAGAACAGTTATAATTTCCCCCCAGCCAGATCGGAGGCCTGTGAGCCCATAAGCTCCAACACATTTTGTAGCTGCTGAAGTGCCGTTATTCCTGCCGGAACAAGAGGTCCGTTTTAACGTTAGCCTGGTAAACCAACATGGAAATACATCACGTAGTAGAGTTAACGCTACGTACGTTAAAACTGGCAATTTTAAAGAGTTTCATTTTAAGAGTTTTATGCAATTACCTGTAGACCCAATATGCACTCACCCACGGTCTTGCCATTGGGGGACTTCCTGCGTCCCGGTGATGTGGGCGAACTGATGGACACTCTGTGCCCCGAGGTAGCCGCCCTTTTCCTCCCTGGGGGGATTGCCCTGATCCGGTGTCATTGGGCCGGAATGAAGCCAGGAGGATCCAGTTCTGAGTCGAACAGAGGGACTGTCGTGCTCTGCTCCTGATTCGGAGAGTCCCTGCTCCGGGTTGTTTGGGCTTCACCGGGGCGGGCTCGGAATGTCTGGCGTTTCCGGGTTGGGGTGGGGGTGCGGGAGACGGGGACGGGGACGGGGACGGGGGCGGGGGGGGGGGGGGCGCTCCTCCTCTTCTGTCCGTGGTACTGTACCCCCTTTTCTGTTGGTGTCCATCCCTCTTTCATCGTCAGAGGAGCTGCTGGTGTGCCCATCATGCAACTGCCTGTTTCCATTTCGTTGTGGGACCGTGGGGGCCCGACACGTTTTCCTTTCGCGGTTGTTCCTCACTGGTATCCGCTCTTCCCACCACACCGCACCCCCTTCCCACCCTCCAACCCCGCCGCCCTTTGTTCCTCCTCCTCAATTGACTCTGTTCAGGTGGAGTTTGGGTCAGTTGCTGTGCCTCAGCGCTGGCTACCTCTTCCTCCTCTCAGGCAGCGGGAAAGACAAGGAAGTGAAGCGCGAGAACTATCAGGAGAACCTGAAATTGTTTTGCGACATTGACAAGACGGGTCCTGCTGAGAAGGAACTTTTCAATTCCGGTGCCCCTTCTTCAGAACTCAGAGGTAACTTTGTTTCTTTCTCCACACGTGCTTCCAGGCCAGCTGAGATTGTCTAGCAATTTGATTTTGTTTCACTGACCGCAGGCTCGGCGTCTTCTGCTGATCAATGAAGCTGTTGAGATCCACGAGGACAATAAACAAGAGGTTCGCTTGAGTTGTTCTTCCGCTAGTTTTAATAAACCCTTTCCTTCTGTGACTGACTCTCCTGATCTTTTGGAATCTTCTTCAAAATCTTTCAGAGAAGAAATGACTGTTTTGTGAAGTGCAAACAAAAGAAGGAAAATGAAAGATTTTCCGAAGCGAGGGTGAGGTCTCCCTGTGCTGATTTTCCTGGGGCCTCGGGTAGTTTTGTTCCCTTTATCGCGGGATATTAATGATGTTTCACTTTCATTTGGTAGGAACAGGCGAGCAGTCTGCAGACTCACATCACATCCGAGTTCACTAAAATGCACCAGATTCTCACTGAGAAAGAGCAGCGTTTATTCCAAGATCTCAGAGAAGAGAAAAGGATTCTGGAATCAATGGAGGAAAACCTTCGCGAGATTCAGCAGAATTTAAATTCTATTGAGGGAAACTCTCAGAGTTGCACGAAGTGATGGAGCAAAGAAGTGGGATGATATTTCTGAAGGTGAGAGAATATATTGCGGGTCAATTTAGTGGAAGTTCGCTGTTGCATTGGAGGAGGTGCAGCCCACATGCACGGGATGGAGCAGTTTAGTTATGAAGAGAAGCTGGATAGAGCAGACAAGGACGAGAGGAGACCTGACTGAGGACTATAAAAAGGGTGTGGGCAGGATGGACAGAGAGGAGCTGTTCCCATTAGTCGAAGGGTAGAAGGGTCAATACCGAGAGGTATAATTTTAAGATGAATGGCAGGAGGTTTAGAGGGGATTTTGAGAAAGATCTTTTTCCCTCAGAGGGTCTGTAATGCATTGCTTGGAACGGTTTGCGGAGGGAAACCTCACAACCTATAAAAAAAAGTCCTTGGATGAGTTCTTGAACTGTCATAAAATTCAGGGCTATGGGTCAAATTCTGGAAAGTGGAATGAGTGTAGATAGGTCAGTGCAGGCTCGATGGGCCGAAGGGGCCGGAGGTTTCAGATTCTCCCGGTGTCGAGACCAACAATTTTCAGACAACCAGAACCTTCCAAGAAATATTAACCAACGAATCATTTTATTTTCTGTTTGTACTTTTCAAGATCGTACTTTGTGCATATTAGCTGTTCCATTTCCCTAATTCACTGTGGGTGCAGTTTGTTTCTGGGATGGGCTGAGGTGATGGTCTCTCGTTCTTCCACGATACGCGGCTGCCACCTGCTGACAGAGCCCTAGAACGGCAGGAAGGAAACGTTCGTGAAAAGAGCGCAAAAGATGAAGACAGAAATTGATGGAAAAGCTCGGCAGGTCTGGCAGTATCTGTGGAGAGAAATCAGAGATAATGTTTCGGATCCAATGACCCTTCCTCAGACCACAAAAAGTGAAGAATGTTTCTGATGGATAATAGGTAGGGACTGTATGACTGAATTGCTTGGCTGCACCTTTAGTGAAAAGCAGAAACAAAATTAAATATTTTGTGCATTTAGGAGGATGTCACCTTTTTTTCATCGAATTTCCGCAATCGCCCGCTGTTTGTGAAATCCCAGAATTCCGGTATCTTCCTGGGAAAAAAAAAATATTGTGAGCTTTATACTTGGGTTGTCATTCTTTGCGTGATCCCCAAGTTTGGTTTTCTCTTAGAATATTGAATCAGACAAACGTTTATGGCACAAAATGGAGCTATTCGGCCCATCAAGTCAAAACAAGCCCACTGCAGAGCATGCCTTTTCTTCAAAAAAATCTCAATCTAGATGGTTCCATCACATTCCGGCTAAGTCTCCCGCATTTCACCCGCTGTCAAACTGGTGAAAAACTCACACGTGTCCCATACACCCAGCACCAAACCCCTCCGCTCCCCGTATTCAGTGACCTACCTGGACTCCTGGTGAAGGAGAATCTGGATTTTGATATTCTCCAGCTTACTTTGAAATCCTTTGACCTCACTGCTCGATACATTTGCTACATTTGCTCCAGCGCAAAACCCTCCGAGATATCTGCACTCCTGTAACTCTGCTCTCTGGAAGCAGCCTTGATTTGAGTCGTTCACTGGTGACTCTGTCTTCTGGTTGCCTGGGTCCCAACCTCTAGGTTGCCTTCCCGACCCCGATCCCTTCGCCCCTCAGTATCTCGACTTCTCTTTCTCCCTACTCCCTTCAAGCATATCTCTTTGACCGGGCTTTTGTCCTCATGACCTTCTAGCTCCGAATGGGCCTGGCTGCTGGATTTTGTTTTATAAAACTCCCGTACAGTGCCCTGGCATTTTTCGATTCAGTTAAAGGTGATATATAAATATAAGTGATTGTTGTCTACAGTATTTGAGGCCTCTGTGCACGATTCTGGTCGCCCTGCTACAAGAAGGATATTATTAAACTGGGAAGGGTTCATAAAAGATTTACCAGGATGTTGCCAAGAATGTTAGACCATAAGACATAGGAGCAGAAATTAGGCCATTCGGCCCATCGAGTCTGCTCCACCATTCAACCATGGCTGATAAATTCCTCAACCCCATTCTACCACTTTCTTCCCGTAACCCTTGATCCCCTTGATAATCAAGAACCTATCTATCTCAGTCTTAAATGTTCTCAATATTAGGTTTGAAATATAAATATAGGCTGGATAAGCTGAGACTTTTTTCACTGGAATGTAGAAGGTTGAGGGGTGACCTTATGGAGGTTTATAAAATCGTGAGGGGTATAGATATGGTGAATAGCAAGGGTCTTTTCCCGAGGTTGGGAAGTTCAAAACCAGCGGGCATATTTTTAAGGCGAGAGGAGAAAGTTTAAAAAAAAGACAGGAGGGGCAACTTATTTACATAGAGAGTAGTTCGTGTGTGGAATGAACTACCAAAGGAAGTGATGGATGCAGATACAGAGACAACATTTAGAAGGTATTTGAATAAGTACATGAATAGGGAAGGTTTGGAGGGCTATGGACAAAACGCAGGCAAGTGGGACGAGTTAAATTTGCGAACATGATCGGGTGCACTAGTTGAATCAAAGGGTCTGCTTCCATGCTGTATGACTCTATGACGATGACTCTTTATCCAATGTGTGTTTCATACTCTCAAAATAACACATTATGTGCATGATGTTATCATATAACCCAGTGTGAGCACGGCACTGTAAAGCCTAAAGACTTTGCATCGTTCTATAAATAAATGACATTTAATACTCTGCCGCCCATAATCTGCAAATGTTGACTTTTTTTTGCAGCCTTACCGTTTACGGATCGGTTATGAGCAGGACCGCCCATTCTGATCCAGTAACAGCTCCGTGTTGTGAGTGTCTGTCTGTGTGTCCCTGATACAGTGGGTGTGTGTCAGTCGCTGCCAACGTGACCGGGGACTCGTGCTTTCCAAAAATGTAACCATTTACACCCCTCTGTTCAGGCTCACTTGTCCTGACTCTACTCATTTCACCATCCTTTTCGAAATTCTCCCGAGGCCTATTCCTCTAAAGTTCACTGTTTGTATTTGAATTATTTTAGGAGGAAGTTTGTAGAAAGACGAGACACGATCTTTATTGAAACGCAGTTTAATGAAATTGCTGATGAGGATCCAACATTTCTTGGATAAAACCGAGGCTGTCGGGGCTGGGGTGTGGGGGAAATGCTGGGATACTGAGCACTGAAATCAATTCTAAAGTATTCGTACAAAGACAAATTCATAACATGGGCTGTTTAATAAATTACAGGCTGAATGACGATGAACTCAGTAGCTGAGGGCGCCCTGTCAGAAAGTGTAAAGGGACTGAGCGTGGAGAGCAATGATAGATATTAACAACTCTGGTAAAACTCTGGTAATAATTCTGCTGATCAATCTTGCTCCGAAAGGACAAAGACGGCCCAAGGCCTCGTATTAAATACTCATATCGCCGGCTGTTGCTGCTTTGTCACATTTTGCTCTCTGTGGGTTCCTCTGAGTGAAGTTCTCAACACTGTGTTTATTAACAGTGAGGGGGTCAGTATAAACAGAAGAAGAGAGCACGGATCTCAGGCTGTGAACCAGAAGATGTCGAGGTGGTCGGACACCTGAGCAGTGTGTTAGCGGGAGGACACACAGACTTTGGACAGCATGTGCAAACAGGCAGTTAACAGGTTGAGTGGATCTATGCTTCTCAGTCAAGAGGAGTGATTGCAGAAAGTGCAAGCCTTCTCTGGATAATGGGGGCTGTGTCGTGTTTTTTTTGTTCGAGGTTCAAGCAGCATGGGAGATAATTAGGCAGAACTTTCACATGATCGGAGGATCTACAACCAGATAGGGATAGCATCAAACTGACAGCAGTGAAAATGAGAATTGAGATCAGCCGAATTATTTCAGTGGCCCCCACTGATCGAGCGAGCAGGAAGCCAATGAATCCGTTGTTTGCTCCGGGAAGTTGATCAAAGGCCCAGGGCAGTCTGAAGGGTCTCACTGCAACAATACATGCCACAGGTTTCCACAGGCTTCCTCGCTCCAATCCCTCCGAATTTCTCTCCCCTCTGTCTCCTCTCTCCTCCAGTCACTCGTCCTTCCTTAATCCACATTGCCTTTTCTTTTCCCCACGCTCTCTCTGCCGATCCACTCCAGGTGAACTGTCTATTCCCCTGCCCCAAACCCACCTCCGACTCTGCCCCCCTCCTTTCTCTCCTGCTGTCTGCCCCATTCCTGTCCCCGTTCCCCTCCCCCCCACCCCCCCTCCCTTCTTTGTGGTCTTCCCTTTTTCACACTCACCTGCGTTCTGGCCACTCCCCGCCGCCTCCACCCCTCTCTCCCCACCGTTCGCTCTCCAGCATTTGACATTTTCTACACCCTATCCCACCGTGCTGTCTCCATCACACCCTAACCCAGTTTCCACCCATCCACTCTTCCTCACCTCACTGCCTCCGCTGTCTTCTCGTTTCCCCCTCACCCCCACAACGACGCCACCCGGAAACTGGAGGAGCAGCACCTCATATTCCGCCTCGGGAGCCTACAACCCAATGGTCTCAATGTGGACTTTACCAGCTTCAAAATCTCCCCACCCCCGACCTCATCCCATGACCAACCCTCCCTCTCATAAACCCACTCCTTGACCTATCCGTCTTCTCTCCCACCTATCCGCTCCTCCCACCTCACTGACCAATCCCCAACACTGCCTACCTGCACTCACTATCACTATCCCACCTACCTTCCCCAGCCCCACCCCTCCTCTCTCTATTTCAGAGCTCCCTTCTCCTGCCCCATTTCTGAAGAAGGGCCCCGACCCGAAACGCCAGCTTTCCTGCTCCTCTGATGCTGCCTGGCCTGCTGTGTTCCTCCAGCTCCACACTGTGTTATCTCTGACTCCAACATCGGCAGTTCTCACTATCTCAGATCAACAAGGAGCTCTATAGGGCTGAGAGAAAGAAGGAGAGGGAGACAAGAAACAAATAGACGCTCAGCTGTATAGAGGGACTTACTGGGCAGAATGAGCTGGGAGCTGCAGGAACCCGGGAACCTTCCTGCCTGTAATGTTACTCCACAGGCGGAAGGTGGATTTGCATGATTGTAGGGGTGTATCTGGGCACGGCCGCTGCTGCCCAGTGTTCACATTAAATTGTACAAGTTTTTTTTAATTAAAAATGGATTTGAGGTATAACTACATCGCAGAAGCCTTACCATCAGAAACTCGAACCTGCTGCTGGAGCATTTAATACCGCTATCCTTACTTCTGCAGAGAATCTATCCTTGTTAAAGTACAACCGGGTTTCTGAATACACCGTGCTGAAAAAAAAAATGCTGGACATTATCGCGGGTCAGACAGCATTCATAGAAAGACAAGCTAAAACCCCTTTTCACCCCGTGATCCTCAGCCGCCGGAATTAAACACTCTCCTGTAATATCCTTCCATTACTTTAGATCTCTGGCCTCTGGTATCTGCCCTCTCTGCTGCGTGTATGCTGTTTACCTAGGCGTCACAATTTTATACGCCTCAAACTATGCATCTCTTCAGCTTCCTCTGTTTCAAACGAGCCTCTCCCATAACTAAAATTCTCCAGTTCTACAACACTCGTTTTAAACCTCGTCTGTACCCTCGCTGATGTGGTCACACACTTACTGCAATAATTCCAGATGTCAGGTAAAACCTACAAAAATCTTAATAACGCTCTGATTCAGTACAATTGAACCAAACCTTGCAGTTACTATTCAGTCAATACCTCTCCCAAAAAAAAAAATCAGCGCTGAAGTTGGCACATAACTTTTCTATTCACTTTCCAAATCTATCTATCTATAATGACTGATCTTCTCGAGGGCCGTCAGGCATGTGCAATAAATACTGCCTTTGCCTGTGATGCTCAGATTGCTTGATCGATTAAATAATTGAGATCACAAGGTCTTTAAAAGATTCCTCTTTCACATTTATTCAGATGTGATCGATGTTTTTAAATTTCTACTTTGCAATAGTCCTCTCCACAGAAGATGATGCTGAGTTATCAACACTATTTTGTAGTTATTTTTAATTAGCCTGTTCAGACATGCTGTGACATCATTTCAGAGCAGGAGAGATTTGAACCCAGACATCTGGCTCTAATAACGGGGTGCCACGTCAGATGGTGAAGTCTGAAAATTGGGAATTAAGAGTCTAATGATGACCATGAAATCATTGTCGATTGTCAGGAAACTCACTTACCTTACTGATGCCCTTTGGGAAGGACAAGGTCAGAAGTCACATGACACCAGGTTATAGTCCAACCCGATCAGGTGAAGTGATGAAGGAGCGGTGTTCCGAAAGCTTGTGATTACAAATAAACCTATCAGACTATAACCTGGTGTCATGTGTCTTCTGGCCTTGTCCATCCCAGTCCAACTCCGGCACCTACACACTTTAGGAAGGAGACTGCTGTCCTTACCTGGTCTGGCCTACATGTGATTCTATATCCCAGCAATGTAGTTTATTTTTAACTGCCCTCTAGGCAAACAGGGGTGGGCAATAAATGCTGGTCCAGCCAGTGATGCCCACTTCCCATGAACAAATAAAAAGAAACAATGTTAACCAGAGCTTCCATCCCAGGTACTCAACACTTGCACTCCCACTTGATGTGATCCCATTCACAAATATTCACAATTCATTTGTTTCCCTCATTCAAGTCATGAATGGATATTGTAAGTAGTGTATTGTAAATAACACATTACAAAATTCAGTGGATTACATAGAAAAAGCAATCATCTGTTAGTCCTTTGAGTGCAGTGCATGTGTGGCGCAACATGATTTATATAGAACAGCCCTATTGTTCCTGAATGGGCTGGATGGTATTCTGCTCACATTAGGGACAATATGTCCTCATTAGTAGTGAGCTGAGTAACATTATAATTTTGTTTTCGCTCTCTTATTTTACAATAGTAAACATTCAGTTATCAAAAAAGCCATCATTGTAGTAATTTTCCATCTTCAAACAACTTAAACTGACTTTAGATGCATTGATGCAAGAAACATCTGTGCAGGTGTTTTCTTTCTGACACATACATCAAACAAATACGAGCTGATGAGAGTTCCTTGGCTTGTGAAGCTCATGGTGATTCTTTCTGTGTCATTTTGTTTCACTATGACATAGAAATCCTCAGAGAATGAGCTTTTTTGGATGCCTCCACTTCAAAACTTGTGGGACTAATGACCAATCAAAGAATCTGATCAGTGTGTTTCCCATAGAAACTGGCCATATTATATATTCCTGACCAATGTGCATCTGATCTTGGTCATTGCTTTGCCATGAAGCTCACAGTTACAGACCATTTGAAAGGTACTTTAAAAGTATAAACCCTTCCAGAGTACGTGTTAATGAGTCACTCATTGGCCAAAAAAACTTGGATCAGGCCAACCCATTAACGTACAATGATACAAGAGTTAACTAGCTCTTGACTGGACAGATAGTTAAGGGTGACTTGTCCCAGCCAGGCCAAAAGAACGGGTAGACTTTATCTGAGAAGTTGCCTTGAAATGTGTAGAGATGGAACATGTCATCGGCATTGTAAAAAGACACCCTTCTTGCCTCCATCTCCAAGAACACCCCAATTGTTTCAGGCCTGGTCGTTACAGTGATTTTGGAGCGTTCGGCATCACTTATTCCATATGGTTCACCGTCCTGTCCGATTGTCCAGAATCCAGCATCGGAACACAGGTTAGGCATGCCCTTCCGCTGCACTGATCCATTGGCGACGCCCACATCCCAGTAGGACTTGTCAGCTACCTTCACCTCCCAGTAATGGGCACCCTTCGTGAAACCTTCTGAGCCCAGCACGTACGGGACAGAGTCGAACCGCTCTGGGTTGTCGGGGACATTCTGTGCCTCTCCAGCTTTCACACTCTGCCTGTCTGGAGATACCGTCAGACTCGCGTTGGCTGTTTCAGGGTCCATCTTTACATTGGCTAGGAAAGAACACAAGAAGATGAGAAATAGGAGCAAGAATAGACTGTACAACCCCTGAGCTTGCTCCACTGCTCAGTACGATCATAGCACCCCACAGTGTGGAAAGAGGCCATTCAACCCATCGAGTTGTCAATGATCCTCCGAACAGCATTCCACCCATAAAACCCACAATCCTATCTCCATAACACCCTATATAGAATGGCCAATCCATCCAGCCTGCACGTCCCTGGACTGTGGGAGGAAGCTGGAGCACCCATACGAAACCCACGCAGCCATGGGGAGAACAGGCAATCTCCACACATCGCCGATCTGTCTCAAGTTCCTGCACTATCCAACAAATCTCAATCCCCTTCCCTCTGCAATTCAACCAATTAGCTCAAGGGAAATTAAGGGTGCCAGCCTCACCAGCAATGCACACATCCTGTATGAGAAAAAAAAAACACAATATTCTGACAAAAGCTCTATCAGTCTCGGCCTTGAATATATTCAATGATTGCGCATTCCCTGCTCTTTAGGCTACAGAGTTCTGAACATCAACAAATCTCAGAGAGAAGATATTTTTCATCTCAATCCAAAAGTTCTGACCCCTACTCTGAGAGCATTTCAAGCCAGATGGCAAGGTAGCTCAGTGGTTAGCACTGGTGTGTCATAGCTCCAAGACCCAGGCGTAATTCCACCTTGGGTGACTGTGTGTGTGGAGATTGCACATTTTCCTTGTAGTTGTGTGGGTTTCTACCAGGTGCTCCAGTTTTCTCCCACAGATCAAAGATGTGCAAGTTATGCTGAAAACTGCAGCATAACGTATAGGAATATGCAGGCTAGATGGAGTTTTATTTTTAAAAAATGTATTTGTGGGATGTGGGCATCACTGGCTGGCCAGCATTTATTACTCATCCCAAGTTGCCCCTGTGAAAGTGAAGGTAAGATGCCTTCTTGAACCACTGCAGTCCATCTGCTGTAGGTAGTCCCACAATGCAAATAGGGAGGGAATTCCAGGATTTTGACCCAGCAACAGTGAAGGAGTGGCAATATATTTCCAAACCAGGATGGTGAGTGACTCAAAGGGTAACTTAAAGGTGGTGTTCTTCCTATGTATCTGCTAGCCTTATCCTTCCAGATGGTTGTAGGCTTGGAAGGTGCTGTCTGAGGTTCTTTGGTGAATTTCTGCAGTGCATCTTGTAGATAGTACACACTGCTGTTACTGAGGTAGAGGAAGTGAATGTTTGTGGATGTACTGCCAGTCAAGCAGGCTTCTTTGTCCCAGACAGTGTCAAGTTTCTTGAGTATTGTTGGAGCTCCACCCATCCATGCAAATGTGCAGTATTTCACCATACTCCTGACATGTGCATTGTAATTTACGGATAGGCTTTAGAGATGGCATTAACCATGGTAAATGCGGGGTTATGGGGATAGGTAAGGGGCCATGTCTGGGGGTGATGCTTTTTTGGAGGGTCAGTGCAGGCTCTGAGCCAAATTGCCTCTTTCCATACTTTAGGGACTCAGCCCCCCACTAGCAACCACCCCCCACTCTAACCCCAGCCAGGGAACCAGCCTCTCTCAGTGTTTACTCTGCCAAAACTTCTCAGAAAATTTATATATTTCAGTGAGATCTCTTCTCATTCTTCTGAACTCTAGGGAGTATCGGCTCAAACTTTCAATCAATTTTTCAAGGCAGGAGCTCTCAAGATTGACAGGACGTGTCAGTCAGGAGGCTGAGTGTTGTGAGGAAACTCTGACTCCATGGGTTCCATTCTTGCTTCTGACTCATAGTGTTGTGGGCTCAAGATGCGTTGAAAGATTTGAACAGTGATTTCCAGGCTGACCTCACTCTGTTTTGTACTGCTGTAATGCTGCACTGTTAAAGTGTGACATTAAAATCATGGCCCCTTTCTACCATACCTCCTTCTGCTCACTCACTCTCAACAAAACTTCCAAGCACTGATGTGCTTGCCTCATAAAATGCTTATAGGATCTTACTGTGTTGAAATTGGTCAACATAATTGCCAATATTTAGGTCTTCAGTCATGAAGAACTTTGGAACATCCCAAGGATATGAAGAATGTTCTGTAAATATATTCCATTCTATCTCTGACTGGCTTTGCATAACCATGAATTGCCAAATGATTGTTAGGCTTGTTGCTAACAGTTCTAAATGAGATTTCCACATCCATTGTGAAGGGTTTTTTCACTTTCACAAACAGCATATAAAAGCTACATATTGCAAGAAACTCCATGTGCTCTTTCAACATTGCCAGCTTATTTACCAGCCTCAGTGTCTGCAAGCCTCAGAAAAATATATCCACCAAAAGGTGTGATTCAGCTATTGGAAATCATTTGGTAAATAACCTAGATGGTGCTACAAGCTACACTAGAAACCAATTTGACATCATCAGCTGGGCACACACAGTCTGATGCATTTACACATGCAAAAAGCTACGCATATAAATACACAGGACCCTGTTGTATGTCGGCAACAGGAATTTGCACGTACATTTCACCTTTTGTCATAACCCAGGTTCACAGAGATAACTGATGCTTTGCTACAATCCCATGGCAACTCCTTGGCCAATCAGAATCAACCTGCATGGTCTGAGAATAATGATTGACAGTTAACTATTCTTGGTGCACTGCTACAACAAAGATGGCGCAACCAATTTGCACCTTCCTTTCATGCTGTATAGAACAGTATCTTTTATTACAAGTCTGTACTGATTCTGCTGCTGCACCCAAAGCCTAGAGGAGATGAGTTCAAATCCCACCAGGGTAGATTGAGAATTTGAATTCAAATTAGAAGAAAAAATGAGGAATAAAGATGTGATGTCAGAAAAAGTGCAAATCGAGCTGTCAATTGTCTTAAAATCCTAAGGAGGTCTTGTGTTACAGTGAGTAGACTCCCTGTCTCTGGAACACTTCACAACTTGTGTCTAGGGAATTTCAATCATAATATGGCCAATCAAATTGTTACGCAATCTTGTAAATTCTTCTGATGCGCCAATAGCAGGAGGTAAGGGTGGGAGTGTTTTCCGGTCAGCTAGTTTGATGTAGATAGCCTCCTCGTGCATGACAATGCCTGCCCACACCCATGCCCACACACACACACACACACACACACACACACACACACATACACACACACACACACACACACACACACACACACAGACACACACACACACAAATTTGGTACAAATGTTCCTGGTTAGGGCAGTCCTATACATTGAGAATCTTACCTGCATGGCTCCGTATCCTGTTCCACTCTGCAAAAACAGTAACATCTGTAATTAATAATCTGTAATACCCTCAAATAAGACAACAGCCAAAGTACATTGTGGTTTTCAGTAAACCAAGGATATGAGGTTGACCCACAGTGGGTAGTGACGGGCAAAGACACACAAACACAAAACCCTTGGATTAAATTAAGTAAAAGTAGCGATTAACATAATTTTGATCTTCACACCCTCCTATTCTACTTTTTTCAACGTTATCCTGGACAAACATCAAACAATGCACATATGCTAATAGATTCATTCAAGTCATACAGCTGTACAACACAGAAACAGACCCTTTAACCCAACTCATCCATACCAAACAAATATGCTGAATTAATGTAGTGTCATTTGCCAGCTTTTGGCCCATATCCTTGTTCATATATCCATCCAGCTGTCTTTTAAATGTTGTAATTGTACCAGCCTCCACCTACATCCTCTAGCAGCTCATTCCATAGACACACCACCCTCTGTGTGAAAAAATTGCCCCTTACGTGCCTTTGAATTCTTTCCCCTCTCACTTTTAACCTATGCCCTCTAGTTTTGGACTCCCCTATCCTGTGGAAAACATCTTGGCTATTCACCCTATCCATGCTCCTCATGATTTTATAAAATTCTATACGGTCACCCCTCAGCCTCCGACACTCCAGGGAAAAACAGCCCCAGCCTATTCAGCCTCTTCCTACAGCTCAAACCCTCCAATCCTGGCAACACCTTTGTAAAACTTTTCTGAACCCTTTCCACTTTCAGAACATCCTTCCTATATCAGGAAGACCAGAACTGAACACCGCATTCCAAAAGTGGCCTCACCAGTGTCCTGTATGGCCAAAACATGACCTCCCAACTCCTATACTCAATGCACTGACCAATAAAGGCAAGTGTATCAAATGTCTTCTTCATGATCCTGTCGACCTGCGACTCCACTTTCAAGGAACTATAAACCTGTACTTTGAGGTTTCTTTGTTCAACAACGCCCCCATTAGGACTGTCCCATTAATTTTAAAAATCCTGCCCTGATTTCCCTTTCCAAAATATAGCACCTCACATTTATCTAAATTAAACTTCATCTGCCGCTCCTCAGCCCATCAGCCTATCTGATCAAGGTCCCGTTGTACTTTGAGGTAACTGTCCACTACACCACCAAGTGTCATCTGCAAACTTACTAAGCATACCTCCAATATTCACATCCAAATCATTTATAGAAATAACAAGTGAAGATTTTTTTTTCAAGTGCGTTCAAACAGAGAACATACCTGACTGGACCAGAGGTCTCCATTGCTCTAAAAGGAAATAGTGAAATTAATAAGTGTGAATAAAACCCACTCAACAGATTTTGCATTATCAACAAATTTTCTTTTCATGCCAGAGTTTTCTAAATGAATAAAAGTCACATGTTTTTTAAGTTATGGCAGCAACAACTGATGCATTGTTAAGAAAGTCTTGCGAGGGTGTGATGTCCTGACCTCTGGGCAGCATTTCTGATCAACATTGTAAATACCGATGCCAGCAGTTCCCATTCTATTTTCCTACGTCAACATCTAGCCATCTAGCGGCACCATGGAGTGAGTTTCAGAAGTTCTCCACTTCAAATCTGTTGACATGTAGATATTTGATAAAGAACATGTAAGAGTATATTTTCCAGAAGCACTCGAGGATTAGCCACCTGCTATAGAATTGCCTGAGTTTCCATCTCAAACGAAACATGAAGAGATGGAAATTGGACCCATTGCCCAGAATCATTTTATAAAAGCTAGCCTTGCCACCCTGATGCAAATTAAAAATCCAATCCATGATCATGAACTGGGACGTGAAGAATCTCACATGATCAATTCAAAGTGAATCTAGAGTTTGAATTATTTCAAACTCTACAATTTCAGCTGAAAACGAGGGGTCCAATACTCAGGTCATTTTTCACAAAGCCACCATTTGAAGCCATGGTGATCTCTAGATGTTCATACTGTCATGAAAGTCTGCAGCTCTGTCTACAAATATGTGTCAGGAGACAGGTTGATTGCAACATCAGGAGGGAAACCAGTCATTCCAAGCTTGTTATACCCGAGTGAGGAAAAGAATGGTCCAGACCAGAACCTGGTTTTATGCTTATTTACTAACTGTAGCCAAGCTGAAGACGAAGTCACATTTTTACTGACAACTAACTCACCAAATTCAGTGAGTAGCTTCTGATAATCTGCAAGTAAGGAATGATCAGAAATAGTTAGAGCAAGAAAACTAACATCTTCAAACAAAATGAATGATTTTATAAACAATTGACTATAAGATATTACCAACACGTAAAAATTTCAATATCAACAGACATTTCCAAATGCTGACTTCAAACGGAAATTAACTGACCTGTGTTCATATACTATCTTCTAACACTTTACCAAGTGATTTACAAATGATGGCACAAAGATAATGACGTCGATTTGAAACAAACTGTAACTCTATTTTTCTGTCTCAACTGATGCTCCCAGACCTGCCGACTTTCTTCAGCACTTTCTGTTTTAAATCACTAACCAATCATTTTGCACAAGGTAAGAGACAGACACAGAGAGAGAGAGAGAGATATGGATAGGCAGAGACAGCAAGAGAGACACAGACAGGCAGACAGAGTAAGACAGTCAGACAGACAGAGTTAAGTGGACAAAGAATACAGAGAGAGAGAGATTTGAGAAGACAGAATATAGGAAGAGGAAGAGGGAATGAACAAAGTGGAGAGATGGAGAGACATGACTAGGAGGAGAAGAGAGAGGGAGATGGAGAGATATGAGTAGGATGAGAAGAGAGGGGGCAATGGGGAAACATGAGAAGAGAAAGCGAAGGCAAAGAAGGAGATCAGAAGAAATAGAAAGAGAAGGAATGAAAAAGAGAAAGAAAGAAAGGACATGGGGAGCATTAAGAGCAGAGAGACAGGAACAGATGCTGAGGAGCAGAGGGTGACAATGGGAGAGGAAAGCGAGAAAAAACATGAAAAGAAAGTGAGACTGAGAGATTGAAAATAAAAATTAGTGAAGAGAGAAGCATTTGCTGTGTCCGGGTTTTCTACCTGTTCTCTGTCAGAGCATACACCATCACAGTCCCCTCCCCATCCCAGTGTAGAGGTGAAGTTTACTCCTCAAGGCCCACACACAGTCACATACCTGCTTTGTCTGACTCCCTCACTTCATCTGTAAGACAGAATCAAGAGCTTAGCAACAACATGGAACAATAAACCAGGTGAGATTTTATACAGTGCTAGTGAAAAGGGTAAAGCAAGGCTAAAATGTGTGCTCCTCAACACTGATAATGTGATTGAGAAACAGCTCCCCAGCCCAAGCACAGGCCGAGAAAACAGTCCCCAACCCATCCACAGACTGACAAAGTGCCCCAGGCCGAGCACAGACTGAGAAACAGCCCCCAGCCTGAGCGTAGACTGAGAAACAGCCCCCAGTCTGAGTACAGACTGAGAAAACAGCCCCCTGTCCAAGCACAGACTGAGAAACAGCCGCAGCGAATATGCATTTTGTTCGAAGTGACCATCAATGTAAATTTAAAATTCGATATAACCACTTACCAATTTCTTTCTTGAACTGCTCATGTTCTGTAACAGACAAGGGAGAAGTATCAATTACAAACCTCAATTTCACAATGTCACCATCTTCTTCATCTCGTATTCTTTGTTGCCCTCTGCACTCTACATTGAACTCTCTGCTCTGAGCTCAGTCTCCATCAGCTGGTCTCACTCGGTCTGTGAGAAACCAGCAGTGGCCAGTGGTAGCACCAACCACCACAAGCTGGAGCAGTGGGTAGTGCAACATCGATCCATTGGACTGCTCTCTGTGCCAGCTGTATCCGTTCTGCAAGCCCCCACCTACATCAGAAATCATCTGTCCAAATGCCCGGGTCACCATTGGGTCAGGCCAACATTGGTGTTTGCTGGGGAGTGAAGAGTTTCTGCTATAGGAAAGGTGTTGGGACACTTGAAAGGGTACAGAAAAGAGTTACAAAGATGTTACCAGGGTTGGAGGGTTTGAGCTACAGGGAGACACTGAAGTGGTTGGGGCTATTTTCCCTGGAGCGTTGGAGGCTGAGGGGTAACCTTATAAAAGTTTATATAATCATGAAGGACATGGAGAGGGTAAGTGGCCAAGATGTTTTCCCCAGGGTAGGGGAGTCCAAAACTAGAAGGCATAGGTTTAAGATGACAGGGGAAAGATTTAAAAGGGACCAAAGGGGCAATTTTTTTGCACAGAAGGTGGTGAGTGTATGCAATGGACTGCCAGAAGAAGCGGTGGAGGCTGGTACAATTACAACATTTAGGATTTATAAATAGGAAGGGTTTAGAGGGATATGGACCAAATGCCGGCAAATTGGACTAGATTACTTTAGGGTATCTGGTCAGCGTGGACGAGTTGGCCTGAAAGGTCTGTTTCCATGCTGTACATCTCTATGACTCTGTCTCACTTCCCTCCAGAGTAGGGAGGTGACCAGAAGGCATTAACCCAGAGGTTAAATATTTGTAACATAAACAGATCTTTACTGCTCATCCTTCCCTGCCATAGGGAATCAACTCTCCAGAAATGACTGGCAAATATCTTTGTCACAGTGACCAATGCCCAGGAATGGGAGCTCACAGACATTACACATTGTGTGGATTATTTGAATGTTTTTGAACTCTTAAAACAAAGTGGGGGATAGGGAAGGCCTGCTTGATTGGTTACAAGGAATTGGAGGCACAAAGTCACAAGTTGAAACCTCCAGGAGTGCATCAGATCAGAATTGGTAACACATCTGCTAGTCCTCTCCTCCAGCAGAAACTCCCATTCCTCAGCTCTTTGCTTACCTGCATGAATGGCGGCCTTCTCCTTTTCTGTAAAAGGATAAAGAAACAGAGATATTAAAGCATAGAAGCTTCCAGAAGCTTTCACCACTTTGTGTGAACACTGTTCAGGTCTCCCCTCACCCTGCACAGGTCAGCGATGAGATTATCCATTCCACCACCCACTGTTCTGTCCCGTCCCTGCCAGGAATGTCAGTGTGGAACCTTAATTCCTCAGAGATCCACGTAATCCAACGTTTCCCAATTCCCATCCCCACCACTCCCTCAGAGGGAAAGGGCAGCAAGAGCTAATTGGTTAACTCAATACTGTCCTGGCAAGCAAGACCATCTCAGGTAGCACATACCATCATTGTGTCTGTCATTAACCTTACCAAAATATTACACTATCTGGGCGAGAGTCTGAGGCCGAGAGTCAGGGCACAAAATTAAAACATTAGCAGTATCAGGAGACCCAAGACAGGACAGCGCTAAACTCCCTCAACACTGTCCCTATCAGACATTGTCAGGACAGGTACAGCACAGGTTAGATACAGTGTAAAACCCATTCTTTCACATTGTCTCATTAAATATTCACAGGTATATAGCATGGACTATACAGAGAGTGAAGCTTCCCCTATATTATCCCATCACACACTGCCAGGTCAGGTAAACTACAGGGTTGGAATCAGAGTAAAGTTCTGTCTGCAGTGTCCCCATCAAACACTCCCAGGACAAGTAGAGCACAGGTCAGAAACAGAGTAAACCTTATCCTTCTACACTGTCCCATCGCATACTCTCAGGACATGTACAGCATGGGCTAGATATAGAGTAAAGCTCTCACTACACTATTCCCATCAAATACCCTTAGATACATCCAGCAACAACAAACCCATTTAAGCTGATAGCACCAGAAACAAACTTGGGATAGTCCTCCACATGGCTTTTAGCTTTTAATGGCCATGTGATGCTAGTGAAGAAACCAGTGCTGAACATGAGTTGAAAACCCAATCCCAGAGTGTTTATGATTTGGAAATAATCTCTTACCAAACTCCTGCTGAAGCTCCTTACATTCTGAAGAGAAAAACAGACAAGGCAAAACCACGTCATTTATTATATCAAAAAAGTCACTGAAAAACTGAAAATCATTACCCAATCAGAGATTTTTTGAAAGAGAATATAGTTTAGAAAAAAAAAGCAATTAAAAGAAATTGTTATCTGAATGATCCTTGTGTGACATTGCTCACTTGTCAGATAATACACTGCATGTATTTTACACAACAACAATTTACATTTATAAAGTGGCTGTTTTTCAACAACATCTCAAAATGCTTCAAATATTATAAATAAAAATATGACAGGTAACTAAAAGCTTATCAAACAGGGACGTTTTTATGATGTGTTTTAAGGATGAAAGTGAGATGAGGATGCAGGAGTAGAGTTTGGAACTGAGGCAACTGAAATTACATTCTCCAATGAAGGAACATTATAATTTTTCGTGTGCAAAAGGCCAGAATTAAAGGAGCACAGGAATCTCAGAGTTACAGAGTAGAGAGGGCAAGGACATGAAGGGACCGCAAGACTTGAATGAGAAATTAGGAATGGAGACATTGTTTAATGAGCAGCTAATGTAGGTCAGTAAGCAGGTGAGTGGAACTTAGGATGAGTGAAGACATGGGCAGCAGAGTGTTGGATGGCCACAAGTTTACAGGTTAAAATGTCAGAAACCAGTCAGGGTGTGTAGAATTAGATGAAATTGTGTGTTGTCAGGAATGCATTGTTCTCCTGCTGTAGTGAGGTTTGTATTCCTCACATCAGAATGTCAAAGATTAGAAATAACTAGAAAATACTGAAATATGGTAGACGTTACTTTATTTGGCTATTTGTAGAATTGTGAAGAGAATCGATTGTGAAATCAGCGACTGATTCACAAACACATGCCCAAATTTTAAAAAATGACATGTGATTCGTTGAATTGCAGGGAGGAGGAGGAGTAAATGTTACTGTTAAGATTATCCCTCTGGTTAGAACCTTGCGATGAGCTTCAGGCATCCTGCTCAAGTTTCATAAGTCTTTTTATCAAAGTCAACAAAATCGCAGGAATCTGGAGAGTAATTTGCCGATCATGCTCTGATTAGACTCTACCCGCATAAACTCGGTGCTTCTTTTGAAACCGATGCTGACTCTGTCCTTCCAGCATTTGCTGACGGTTTTGATCAGCGAGCACTTTAGGCGTTGGTGAAGCCAGTGGTCTTATTGCACTATTAATAAATAGCTGAAGACTGTTGATATTGAAACTTGCTCATTTCAACCGGCATGTATTTCCAGATATCCGCAGATCTGTTGATATCAGCTGAGGAAATTCCTGGGAAAACAGCTTCTCGAGGATCCCAGTTTTGAGATCGGTGAATGTGAACAGCTCACGTTGAAGAATTGGCTAAATTAGCTCGCCCACTTCACACACAGTCACAGGAGAGCATTATAATTTGGTGTTGGTTTTAATGGAACAACTTGTGATAAGGCCATTAACAGTTTTTTACAAACCTGTTAAATAGTGTTCAGACATTCTGACACTGAAATAAAATATTACAATCCAAATAATGTGTGTTCTCATAACTCACCTTGTTTCCCTTTTTGCTTAGCGATCACTGAAATGAAAAACAAACAACAATGTGATTCAGAGTTGACAGTAACCAGGTCAACTCTTGTCTTACTCTTACTCCCAGAATGACACAGGCTCAAACCCACTCCCTCACCCATCACCCACTTTACAGCAGACCCGTTGGAGGATCTGCATGAGTTCCACATTGTTCCAAAACTGCTTCTCTCCTACTAGGGTCTGGTCCCAGTCAGAGTTACCATCCAGCTTTCCCCATTGCTTTCCCATTCTCTTACTGTGGGGTTAATCAATCCACAACTCCGTCTTTTCCATCACCTTTATCCAATTGGTTTCAGGTTCTTACCAAGCGCCTGGTGAAGTCTTCCATACTCTGCAAAAAAGTGAAAACACCTCAGTGAGATGACAAATAAAATGACCATTTGTTATCTCCGTTTGAAATTGACCCGAGTCTTGGATGTGCTGTGAACTGCCCGGACACACAGACACACAATCAGGGTATTAATGGAACCACCTCCACCATCCCTAGGTTTCTGATCACGTACCTTTATCTGCCTTCATTTTTTCTTGCTCTGAAAGTTTAAAAAAAAATCAATGTGAGAAATACGGAGGATTAATTTGGATTTAAATAACAGTTACAGTGTGTCCTCCAGTGTCTTGTAGAAACAGAACTGTCGAATTAAGGTGTTATGGACCAGACTCAAACCCCCTCAAATATATCAAGGAGATAGCATAGACCTTAATTTTTATCTTATTTCAAGGCAAGGTAATGCACTACTTTGAAGATGTGATTTGATTGTTCAAATTACTAGGCTTTAAGCTAAACATACTTTGTTCCTATACTACAGCTAAAATACAAACAAAGCAAAGAATAATTGTCCTACAAGACTTAATAAAATAATATATCATTTAACTACAGCTCATCAAATGTTCTAATATGGCAGCACCCCATAAACACACCCTTTTCAAAGGCAAGTTCGGTAAAACAGATTTCCCTCACTTGCTATGTCCTCCAGTCCAGGAGAAGGAACACCGACAGAATGAATCTAGCAGCAGAGAGAAAACTCAAGCATTTGCAGCTCTAAAGAGAGAGACTGTATTTAGCAGCTTCATTCCAAAACCCCAACTTCAACAAGTGAAAGCAAAACTAAGACTAAAACCCTTGGTCTGTGTGAGCCTGACTCCACACATTCATGCTTCTTTTGCCTAATATAAAAATAAACTCAAAGTTATTTACTCTGCTTTCCAGGAGCAGATACCTCGTCACCAGGTTTACAATGTCCCATCTAAGAAAAACCAAGACAAAACAAATCCCTCACAAAAGCATATCTCATCACAAAGGAAACAGAACAGTATAGATTTGATGGGCTGAAAGGCCTCTTCTGTACTGTATCCTTCTGCAGCAACTAATCCATGCACAGCAAGATTCCACAAACAGTAACCAGGACAATTACCAAATCAACAGATTCCTGTGATTCCACTATAAAGTGCTAAATATTGGCTAGGACTCCGGGGAGAAGTTCTCTGTTCTTCCTAGAGATACAGCTAAGAGCTACGAAATGTTCAAAAGCATGCGAAGTCTTGCATTAAAGTCTGATGTAAAAGACAGTGCCTCTGACAGTGTAGCACTCCCTCAGCTATGCGCTGAAGTGTCAGCAACAGCTTTGTGCCCAAGTCTTGGATTGTGACTTGATGCCAGAAGCTCATGACGGAACCTCAGTTCACCCATGGGTGAACCATAGAGTTCACCTTTGCAACAGACAGAAACTGACCATTCTAATATTGTACTGTATTGACAGTCTCCTTAGATTCTCAAAGCTAACTCACTGGCCATTCTGAAATCCATCTTTCCCATTCAGGTCTGTGATGAAGAGAATTTCCTCACTTAAAGGGTTGTGAATCTTAAGAATTCTTTACCACATCAATCCAAAATACCGAAAAATAAAATGGTAGAGTCTTTACATGGGATAGTGCAGGGAAGTAGATTCATCATGATCAGACTGAACAGTGAAACAGCTCAAGTCAAGTGGCCGACTCATGCTCCCAGTCCTTGTTTTTTATGTACGTCACTTTCAATAAAGAACATTGGGACATCCTCAGAATGTGAAAGGTGCCATAGAAATGCAAATCTTTCTTATTATTCACGCCATGGTGACCTTCAAACCCAATCTATTTGTAATCCGTTATATCACCAGACCTGGAATTACAGTTTCACAAATGTTCTTCACCCAGATGTGATGATATGGATTTCCCACTCCCATCACATTTAACTCTGCTTTGAATGGTTACTCACCGACTTCTTCCATCAGCTTTTGATGTTCTGTAACAGATCAAAAGAAAACATTAAATCAGCACAGCCCTTCACCTCTCACACTGAACCCTGTCCCATTCCCAATGCAGCATGCATCACCTAAATCACATTGCCCACTCTCACATTGTAAGATCAGGGTGAGAGAGGAGGAGGAGGGAGAAAGCAGGAAGAGGGAGAGAGGAGGAGGAGAAGGAGGAGAGGGAGGAGGGAAGAGAGAGGGGGGAGAAAGGGAAGAAGAGGGAAGAAAGGGAAGAAGTGTGGGAAGCGGGGGGAAGAGAGAGGTGGGGAAAAAGAGATGTGGCAGAAAGAGATGGAGGGGGAAAGAGATAGAGGGGGGAGGGGGGGAAGAGAGAGGGGGAAAGAGTGGGGGGAAGAGTGGGGGCAAGGGGGGCAAAAGAGAGGGGAGAAAGAGAGAGTTATGAGAGAGGAAGAGACAGAAAGGGATAGAGAGTCTTGGAGCATGGGGTTGCATGGTTTTTTTTCCTATTCATTTGTGGGATGTGGGTGTCGCTGGCTGGCCAGCAATTATTGCCTGTCCCCAGTTGCCCTTGAGAAGGTGGTGGTGAGCTGCCTTCTTGAAGCTCCTTCTGTGGGTTGTCCCACAATGCCATTCGGGATGGAATTCCAGGATTTTGACCCAGCAACAGTGAATGAATGGCGATATATTTCCAAGTCAGGATGGTGAGTGGCTTGGAGGGGAACTTGAAGGTGGTGGTGTAGCCACATATCTGCCGCCCTTGTCCTTCTAGATGGAAGTGGTTGTGGGTTTGAAAGGTGCTGTCTGAGGGTCTTTGGTGCATTTCTGCAGTGCATCTTGTAGATAGTACACACTGCTGCTACTGAGCATTGGTGGTGGAGGATGTGGTTGCTTGTGGATGTAGTGAAATTCCATTGGGTTGCTTTGTCCTGGATAGTGTCAGGCTTCTTGAGTGTTGTTGGGGCTGCACTCATCCAGGGCAAGTGGGGAGTATTCCATCACACTCCTGACTTGTGCCTTGTAGAATGGTGGACAGGCTTTGGGCAGTCAGGAGGTGAGTTACTCACCGCAGTATCCCTAGGCTCTGGCCTGCTCTTCTAACTGTGTTTGTGCAGTGAGTCCAGTTGAGTCTCTGGTCAATGATAACACCCAGGATGATGATAGTGGGGGATTCAGTGATGGTAACATCATTGAATGTTAAGGGACGGTGGTTACATTGTCTCTTATTGGTGATGGTTATAGCCTGGCATTTGTGTGGTGCGAATGTCACTTGCTACTTGTCAGCCCAAGCCTGAGTATTGTCCAGATCTTGTTGCATTTGAACATGGGCTGCTTCAGTGTCTGAGGAGTCACGAATGGTGCTGAACATTGTGCAATCATCAGCGAACATCCCCACTTCTGACCTTGTGATGGTGGGAAGGTCATTGATGAAGCAGTTGAAGATGGTTGGGCCTGCAGAGATGTCCTGGAGCTGAGATGATTGACCTCCAATGACTGCAACCATCTTCCTATGTGTCAGGTATGACTCTAACCACCGGAGATTTTTCCCCCTGATACCCATTGATTATAGTTTTACTAGGGGTCCTTGATACCACACTCAGTCAAATGCACCCTTGATATCAAGGGCTGTCACTCTCACCTCACCTCTGGAATTCAGCTCTTTTGTCCATGTTTGAACCAAGGATGTAATGAGGTCAGGATCTGTGGCCCTGGAGGAACCCAAACTGGGCGTCACTGAACAGGTTATTGCTGAGTAGGTTTTGCTTGATAGCACTGTTGATGACACCTTCCATCACTTTACTGGTTATTGAAAGTAGACTGATGGGGCAGTAATTGGCTGGGTTGGATTTGTCCTGCTTTTTGTGTTCAGAACATACTTGGATAAATTTCCACATTATCGGGTAGACACCAGTGTTGTAACTGTACTGGAACAGTTTGGCTCCGGGAATGACAAGTTCTGGAGCACAAGTGTTCAGTACTATTGCCGGAATGTTGCCAGGGACCGTATCCTTTGCAGTATCCTGTGTCTCCAACCGTTTCTTGATATCATGTGGATTTGGCTGAACTCTGGTATCTGTAATGCTGGGGACCACTGCAGATGGCTGGATGGATCATCCACTCGGTACTTCCGGCTGAAGGTTGCTGCGAATGCTTCAGCCTTATCTTTTGCACTGATGTGCTGGGCTCTTCCATCATTGAGGATAGGGATATTTGTGGAGCCTCCTCCTTCAGTGAGTTGTTTAATTGTCCACCACCATTCACGAAGGGATGTGGCAGGACTCCAGGACTTAGATCTGATCCGTTGGTTGTGGGATCACTTAGCTCTGTCTATCACTTGCTGCTTTCATTGTTTGGCATGCAAGTAGTCCTGTTTGGTGGCTTCACCAGGTTGATATCTCATCTTCAGGTATGCCTGGTGCTGCTCCTTGCATGCTGTCCGGCACTCTCCATTGAACCAGGGTTGATCCCCTGGCTTGATGGTAATGGTTGAGTGGGGGATATTCTGGGCCATGAGGTTACAGATTGTGCTGTAGTACAATTCTGCTGCTGTTGATGGCCCACAGCGGCTCATGGATGCCCAGTCTTGAGTTTCTAGATCTGTGTGAAGTCTGTCCCATTTAGTACGGTGATAGTGCCACACAACAAGGTGGAGGTTCTTCTTAATGTGAAGGTGGGACTTCATCTCCATAAGGACTGTGCAATGGTCACTCTTACAATACGGTCATAGACAGATGCAACTGCGGCTGGCAGATTAGTAAGGATGAGGTAAAGTATGTTTTTCCCTCACCACCTGCCACAGACCCAGTCTAGCTGCTATGTCCTTTCAGACCCAACCTGCTCAATCAGTAGCACTGCTGCCAAGCCACTCTTGGTGGTGGACATTGAAATCCCCCACCCAGAGTACATTTTGTGCCCTTGCCATCCTCAGTGCTTCATCGAAGACTTATTCAGTATGGAGGAGTACCAATTCATCAACCAAGGGAGGTACGTGGTAATCAGCAGGAGGTTTACTTGCCCATGTTTAACCCGAAGCCATGAGACTTCATGGGGTCCAGAGTCAATGTTGAGGACTCCGAAAGCAACTCCCTCCCAACTGTATACCACTGTGCCACCACCTCTGCTGGGTCTGTCCTGCAGATGGAACAGGACATAATCAGGGATGGTGATGGTAGTGTCTGCAACATTGTCTCTAAGGCACGATTCTGTGAGTACAACTATGTCAGGCTGTTGTTTAACTAGTTTTTGAGACAGGTCTCCCAATTTTGGCACTAACCCCCAGATGTTGGCAAAGAGGATTTTGCAGGATCGACAGGGCTGTTTCTGCCATTGTCTTTTCCGGTGCCTAGGTCGATATCAGGTGATCCACCCAGTTTCATTTCTTTAAGACTTTGTAGCGATTGGCACAACTGAATGGGGCATCACGGTGGCACAGTGGTTAGCGTTGCTGCCTCATAGCGCCAGGGACCTGGATTCAATTTCACTCTCAGGTGACTGTCTGTGTGGGGTTTGCACATTCTCCCAGTGTCTGCGTGGGTTTCCTCCAGGTGCTCCGGTTTCCTCCCACAGTCCAAAGATGTGCAGGGTAGGTGGATTGGCCGTGCTAAATTGCCCGTAGTGTTCAGGGATGTGTAGATTAGGTGGGTGATAGGGGTTGGGTCTGGATGGGATGCTCTGAGGGTCGCTGTGGACTTGTTGGGCCAAAAGGCCTGTTTCTACACTGTAGGGAATCTATGATGAATGGCTTGCTAGGCCATTTCAGAGGGCAATTGAGAGTCAACGACATGCTGTGAGTCTGGAGTCACATGTAGGCCAGACCAGGTGATGGTGGCGGATTTCCCTTCCTGAAGGGCATTGGTGAACCAGATGGGTTTTTCCAACAATCGGCAAAGGTTTCATGGTGTTTAGTAGATTCTTAATTCCAGACTTATTTTTAAATTTATTGAATTCAAATTCCACCATCTGCAGTGGTGGGATTCAAATCCAGGTCCCCAGAACATTAGTTGGTTGCGATAGTCTAGCAATAATACCACGAGGCCATCACCTACCCCCTACAGGTAGGATTTATACTCATAGAATACCCTGACAAGATAATTGAGGGTAGGATTAGGAACTGACACAGGGAGCCTCCTGAGACTGTTGTGGTCAGTAACATATAGGAGGGGTCTGGCCCCTCTCAAGACAGAAACGGTAAAGTTCAGGGTGACAGTGTGAAATTTCTCAACAGCGAGAGTCAATATAACATCAGCACATGTCCCACAGACTGAAGAAACATCACTTACCATAAAGATCTTCAGATTTCCTGAGGCCTAGAAAAGAAAACCAAATAAATGAATGAATCCAATGGGCACCATGACCTCTGGAGATGGTGTCAGTATCGGACTGTCATGAACAGGTTCCTCATTACACACCTCACTAAAAATAAATCCTTATTTCCCCTCAAATATTAACTTGGGGTCTCTCTCTTCACAGATTCTGCCTGATCTGTGGAATATTTCCAGCACTGTCTGTTTTAGTTTGTGTTAACAAATTATTAGGTTCCGTTTATGGATTATTATAGATTCATCAGGGTCATACAGCTGGAAAACAAACCCTTCGGTCCAACTCGTCCATACCGACCATACATCCCAATCTGACCTAGTCCCATTCATCAGCATTTGGGCCACATCCCTCTAAATGATGCTCTGATGAAGCGTCATCTAGACTCAAAACGTTAGCTTGCTTTCTCTCCATGGATGCTGCCTGACCAGCTATGATCTGCCTGATCTCCAGCACTTTTTGTTTTCGGTACAAATTCCAGCATCTGCTGTAATTTGCTCCTCCCTCTAAACCCTTCCTATTCATGTACCCATCCAGATGCCTTTAAAATGATGTAATTGTACCAGCCTCCACCACTTCCTCTGGCAGCTCAATCCATACACACGCCACCCTCTGTGTGAAAAAGTTACCCCTCGGGTCCCTTTCAAATCTTTCCCCTCTCACCTTAAACCAATGGCCTCTAGTTTTGGACTCCCCCACCCTCGGAAAAAACCTTAGCTATTCACACTATCCGTTCCCCGCACGATTTTATAAACTTCTATAAGATGGCCCCTGCCACTGACACTCCAGGGAAAAACGTCCCAGCATATTCAGCCTCCCCCTATAATTTGAACTCTCCAGTCCTGGCAACATCTTTGTAAATCCTTTCTGGACCCTCTCAAGTTTAACAGCAGCCTTCCTACAGAAGGGTGACCAGAATTGTACGCAGTATTCTATTCTTAAAGAAAAGTTGTCAGTGTTGGAGCAGAGGTCATCACCTTGAATCTCATTCTGTAATTTCCGAAGGTACCACACTGCGACAGTGACTAATGCAACAATCAGAGCAAACAGGATCCAGAACGTTATCTGCCATCCGGAAACATGGGGGAAGAAGGAATCTGTGTGGAGAGAAAGGGAAGGGGGTGAGAGGAAGGCAAGGAAGGGGAGGGGAAGAGAGGGACACAGAGAGGAGAGAGAATGAGAGGAGAGAGAGTGGGAGAAGGAAAGGGAGAGGGGAAAGGTTGTGTGGGTGTAAGGGAGAATGGGGGAAGCGAGAGGGAATGAGAGGGAGGAGGAGAGGAAGGGGAGAAGATTGTGAGGGAAAGGGGAGGGGGAGGGGGAGGGGGAAGAGGTAGTAAGCAAGAGGGAGAGAGAGAGAAGAGAGACAGAGCAGGAGATGGCAAGGATAAGCGGGAAGGGGGGAGAGGGAGAGACAAATTTGACAGTGAGAGAGGGGGAGGGCATAAACACAGAGGAGAGAGGGAGAGGGGAAGGATGGAGAATGAGGGAGAGAGACGAGAGAAAGAAAGAGAAAATAAGAGTTTGAGGAGGACAGGGGGCAAGATGGAGGGGTGGAAGATGGAGAGGGTGAGAAGGGAGAAGAGAGACAGAGAGAGATCGGGGTTGAGGGAAAGGAGAAGGGGGTGGACAGTGAGGAGAGAGAGAGTAAGAAAATGAACCATTCAGCTATTTAAGTTAACACAAACCCATTGTCACACCCTTTAGAATGATAAGGAGTCATACCCTTTACTCCAACTCAACCATGCCAACCAGATATCCTAAACTGATCTCGTCCCATTTGTCAGCAATTGGCCTAAATCCCGCCAAACCCTTCCTATTCATATACCCATCCAAATGTCTTTTAAATGTAATTGTACCAGCCTCCACCACCTCCTCTGGCAGCTCATTCCATACTTGCACCATCCTCTCATGAAACATTGCCCCTTGGGTCCCTTTTAAGTCTTTTCCCTCTCACCTTAAACCTACACCCTCTGATTTTGGACTGCTCTACCCTGGGGAAAAGACCTTGACCCTTCAACCTATCCATGCCCCTTATGTACCCAAATTCAATCACCCCTCCCCCTTCATCAGCGCCTCACCCTCCATTACTCGTCTCCCTCCTCCCAACCTCCATTCCACTATCTCCCTCTCCCTTCATCACCCACACTCTCTCTCTTCATCACATCTCTCCCTTTTTGAAAACTCCGTTCAACCCTCTCCCTCCCAACTTCCACCACACTCACTCCCTCCCCTGAACCTGCATCACATCCACTCCTTCTCCATCTATTGCAGCTTCACACTCTTCCTCAAGCTCCATCACTCTCTCTCTCCCTCCCGTGAAATGCCTTTTGTTGCCACAAGAGGCAAGCCAAAGCCATGAGGGGCCTCTTTTTGACACTTCTGGCTAAACAGGGCCACAAGGAGCCAGTTTCAATCACAGAGTTTCCTCAGGATTTTATATATTTCTCTACAATCAGATTCATATCCTTGCCCCCAGTTTGCTGTGTATCTGTGAAGGTCTTCTCCCACTGTGACCGACCTGCAATCTGGATGTGAGCCTCCTGTTTCTCCTCCAGGATCATGTTATTAATGATACAAGTGTACTTGTTGGTGGACTGCTTGGGGATCTCGATGAAGCTGCTGACCGTGAGCAGTTCCTGAGTGTCCGGCTGGTATGTGGTTTGTTGCTGGGCTGCTATGTTCTCTCCGTCTCCATCCGTCCACAGGATGGGTGGCTCTGGGTACCACCCTTCGGATCTGCAGCCCAGTCTGATGCCATCCCCCGTTTGGCCCTCCATCTCAATCCTGGGCTGGCGGCCTGTACCTGCAATCACAGAGACATCAGGAAGGGGAGTTGGCCGCAAAGCCTGTTATGGCCTCCCTACACCACTCAGTCAGATCGCAGCTGACCTGTACTTTCTGGAGGGCAACCACGATTCGATCACAATCTGTCAGGGCAAGAAGTTGGGGGAGGGCAGAAGACACTGCACTCAGAGAGATGAGAGAGGGACAATCCAGACAGGAATGACCCATAGTCAAATTATTCATCAGGACAAAGTTTCTACAAATGGTCCTCGTTTCTGGGCCTTCAAAGAGGCTACAGGATCAACATTGTTTTTTAAAACTCTCGAACAGGACCTTTTAAAAGCTCATAAACATTGCAGAAACATTTAATTCACTATGAAGCTGACCTGCGTACACCAGAAAATTGTTCTCTGGCATTGTTTTAAAGTAACTTTAACCAGATTTGAATCTGGAATACTCCAAAAGATCATAAGATTTAGGAGCAGGATTAGGTCATTCAGCCCATTGAGTGTGCACTACATTCAGTCATGGCTGATATGTTCCTCAACCCCATTCTCTTGTCTTCTCTCCATAACCCTTGATCTCCCTCTGAGTCTATCTATCTCTATTTTAAATGGACTCAATGATGTGGTCTCCAAATCCCTATGTGACAATGACTTCCACAGATTAACCGCACACTGGCTAAAGAAATGCCTCCATGTCTCAGTTCTAAAGAGTCATACTTTCACTCTGAGGCTGAGCCCTTGGGTCCTAGTCTCCTCTACTAGTAGAAATTCTATCCTGGCCTCTCAATATCCTGTAAATTTCAATCAGACCCCACCCTCATCATTGCAAACTTCACCGAGTACAAACCCAGGGTCCTCAACTGCTCCTGATTTGAAAAGTTCTTCATCCCCATGGTCATCATTATAATGTCCTCTGGAGCCCCATCCAATGCCAGCACATTCTTCCTTAGATATAGGGCCTAAAACCCCATACAATATTCAAAATAAGGTCTGAGCAGAGCCATATACAGCCTCAGCAGCACATCTCTACTCTTGTATTCTAATCCCCTTGAAATGAATGCCAACATTACATTTGCCTTCCAAACTGCTGGTTGAACTTGGATGTTAACCTTAAGAGAATCCTGACTTGGACTCCGATGGTCCTTTGTACTTCAGATTTCCAAACCTTTTCCCCATTTAGAAAATAGTCTACACCTCTAACCTTCCAATAAAAAGCGCATAACCTCAGAAGGTAGACTCCAGTCTCTGTTCAAAATTTCGGTGACTAAACATATTTGCAGGTGCACATGAGCTGGTTAGTGTTTTGCAAATCACAAATGGATTTTCCTGAAACTTATGTAATTCAACTCAGACCAAAGACACAATTTTTTTAAGAGTAAGTTAAGACTGGACTGGCAATTATGCTGAAGACCAAAACTCTAGACCAAAGTTTCAAAGAAGTAAAGTCTCAATCCCAGATGGGAAGAATGGATGGAATCCTCTGAATATTTCCCTCTTTGAAGAGCCATATTACACTTGAAATCTTAACTTGGTTTCTCTCTCCACGGATGCTGGTAGACCTGCTGAATTTCTCCAGCACTTCCTGTCTTTATTTCAGGTTTCCAGCATCTACAATACTTTGCTTTTAGTTAAAAGTACATGATTTTACAGTTAAGGCAGAGATGAAGAAACATGTTTTCTCTTATAGGATCATTTAGTCTGCGGAATTGCATTCCCCACATCCAAAACAACCACTCAGACATTCTGTTTGCATTTCCGGAATCTACGTTATAGGAGGGATGTCATTTTGCACTGGAGAGAGTGCACAGGAGAATTACCAGAACGTTGCCTGGGCTGAAGAGTTTCAGTTATGAACAGAGATTGGACAGACTGGAGTGGCTTTCCTTCGAGCAGAGGCAACTACGGAGGGGGGCAAACACAATGATTAGAAGATGCATTAAATTATGAGGAGCAAAGACAAGGTAGACAGGAAGCAACTTTTTTTTCCCTTGGTGAAGTGATCAATGGCCCGTGGACACGGATTTAAGGGAAGGGGTAGGAGGTTTCAAGGATATGTGAGGAAAAATATTTTCACTCAGAGGGTGGTGGGAACCCAGAACTCTGTAAGGGTGGTAGAGGCAGAAATCCTCAAAACATGTAAGAAATATTTAGATGTACACTTGCAATGCCAAAGCATTCAGGTCTACGGGCTAAGTGTTGGACCGTAAGATATATGAGCAAATTTAGGCCATTTGATATATCGTGTCTGTTCCACTATTTAATCATGGCTGATATGTTTCACAGACCCGTTTTCCTGCCTTCTCCCCATAACCCTTGATCCCCTGGCCAGTCAAGAATCCATAAATCTCTGTCTTAAATACACGTAATGACTTGGCCTCCACAGCCCTCTGCGGCAATGAGATCCATAGATTAAACACCCTCAGGCTGAAGAAATTCCTCCCCGTCTTAGTGCTAAGTGATCATCCCCTTGTCCTGAGACTGTGCGCCCATGCTCTAGATTCCTCCGTCAGCAGAAACAGCCTCTCAGTGTCGATCCTGTAGGGGTCTCGAACTATTTGCATTCCATCAAGGTCTAGGTCAATGTCCTTTACCTCAACAAACTCATCACTGAGCAAGTCAAATAGGGTGTTTCCAAAATGGTCACTAACCTGTCACATTCAGCATGAGCTTAAACTCCCGGTGTTTTTCATCAGATGCCACAAAGCACTTGTACTGTCCCCTGTCGGAGACTCGGACATCCTTGAGCCTAAGAGAGACATTCCCCTGTGCCACTTTGTCGAGAAACAGTTCGGTCCGGCCTCTGTAGGCCGAGGGCTGGTGTATCAAATCGTCCGCTCCCTCCTTGTACATGTGGACAGGTGAGTTGTAGCCATATGCCACATTGATCCAGCGAACTTCCATATTCTGTGGGATTCTGGCTGGCACCAATTGACATTCCAGGACAACGTTGCTCCTGAAAACCCCAACTATGGGTTCAAGTGATCCCATCACCGCAAAATCTACCACTGCTTCTGTAGTAGCCACTGGAGAGAGAATCAGATCCATTGCTCATCACTCAGGTTATTACAGCTATATACTATTGTTTTTAACAGAGAAAGAGGGAGAGAGAGAGAGAGCCTGCAAGGGATAGAGATGGAGAGGGAGGAACAGAGAGACAGGCAGGGAGGGGCAGAGAGGGGGAGGCAGAGGGACAGCGAGGTATGGAGATGGAGATTGGAGACAGAGGGCCAAAAAACAGAAACGAGGAATAGAGAAACACGAAAAGTGAGAAACAGAGGAAATTTTAGCTCAGGGTGCAATGACTTGTCAAGTGATCCCAACAACAAAATATGAAAGAGAAAACAGGTTTCTGTTATCTTTCAAATTTACTTCCCTACCATGAAAGATCCAAATGAGAATCTGGAGCAGGAGAAACATTCCGGAAATTCAGAAATCCAGCGTCAGCAGATCCAGGGAATAAAATATCGTAGCTGTCTAAAATATTACCGGAGAATTTACATTAATAACATAGACACTGGGGAGAGTCAGCAATCAACAGGCACACTGGGCAGTCAACTAGAACGGCAACATTTGGGTAGGTACCTCCACGTGTACCAGCATAACACATAAATATACTGAAATATACAATACATGTACTGACATACACATGTAGGCTTCCATGTAGTTCCATTGCATGCCTTCCCAATTTTCATATTTTTCTCCTCTCTGTTTATAATTAATTACAAATTGGGTATCTATGACTCTTCCAAAACTGGCAAGTAATAGAAATTTGCTGGACTGAAGTTACTTGCCATGGAGCAAATGATACTGAGTGGAGACATGACTGAGATGTATAAAAAGATGAGGGACACTGACAGAGTAGTCAGGAAGAAACTTTTCACCTTGGTGGAGTAATCAATCACTGGAGCCAGAGATTTAAGGTAAGGGGCAGGAGGTTTAGACAGGTTGCGAGGAAAATCTTTTTCACACACAGGGTGGTGGGAATCTGGAACTCACTAAAGTATGGTAGAGGAAGAAATCCTCATAAGATTTGAGAAGTATACAGATGTACACTTGTGAGGCCAAGGCATACAAGGCCAGGTGCCGGGATATGGGATTAAAACACATTTCGGTGGTTATTTTGGACCAACACAAACTCAATGGACCAAAGGGTGTTTGTTTCTCCTGTGGACCTCTATGGCTCATGTGTCAAACAACATAATTTAATATACCTCATGCTAACCCAACTATTATTGCTCATGTAGTTAGCTATTAAACCTATCTAAAAATGATGCAGGAGCATATAGTGGGAGCTATCTGACATAATCAAATGTGCATCTCTGGCTGCGCATTTTATAAAAAGTGTAGATCTACAGGAAATTACAATGTGCATCAGAATATTCCTACTTCATGCAAACTAAATCTGTAAATGATAAATGAAGAATCTTTATTCATACCAATGCACCATATTCATTTTCAAAACATAACTGTTACGGAGTTGTGGGTGCCTAAGTATAATCAAAATGAGAACGGAACTACTGGAGGGACTGATATCTCTGAAGGTGGCAAAAACAAGGGATCAAATAAATGTTTTGATAAAATCACATTGATCAGAGTATACTTCTAATGCTGCAGCACTCCCTCAGTGCTGCACTGGAGTGTCAGTCTGGGTTTTTATGATCATGTCCTGGAGTGCCGCTTGAACCCACAATCTCTTGACTTAAAGGAGGGAGTAAGAACAACTGACTCACAGCTGACACTGGGACTGCTGCCAGCCTTCTCGAACCTGTTCGTTGGATCCAAAACTGCTTCAGCGACAGGAAATAAAGGGTAATGGTCAATGGGTGTTTTTGTGAATGGGAAACATTTCTCAATGGTGTTCCATAGGGCTCAGTGTTGGGCCCCTACCTGATAATGGTACATATTATTAATTTAGACATAAATGTTGGAAGCATGATTGGGATAATTCCATGCATGAAAAATAGGCCCTGTGATTGACAGGGAGGAGAATGGCTGTCAACTACGGAATGATATCAATGGTTGGTTGAGGGGAAAGAAAAGTGGCTAATGGAATTCCCTCCAGAGTAGTGTGAGGTTATGTACTTGGGAAGAGCAATCAAAGCTGAGGAATACACCACAAACAGAAGGGAATTGAGGGGCACAGAAGTGAAGATCTCAAAGTGCACATCCGCATTCTCAAGATAGTGGGACACGTAGACAAGGAGGTAAAGAAGGCAGACAGGATGCTTTCTTTCATTGGGTGAGGCACTGAGTACAAAAGCAGGAAATAATTGCTGGATCTGTATGAAGACACTGACTAGAGATGGGAATTTTGTGTACAGATCTAGTTAGGTCCTTACAGGAAGGACACAATGGTTCTAGACATAATTCAGAAGATTTAGAAGAATGTTGCCAGTGCTTGGAAATTGCAGTAATTGAACGAAAGATTGAGTCAGTTAGTTTTGTTTTCCTGTCAACGGAGGAGGCTGTAGGGCAACTTAATTAAGGTGTATGAAATAATGAGGTTCTGGGATAGAGTGGACAGGGAAGACATTGTTCCCTTGGCAGTGCAATCAATCACCAGGGAACACAGATTGAAGATGATGGATAAAGGATGATAGGGGACATGAGTGTCATTTTCACTCAGAGGAAATCCTCAACTCATTTAAAAAGACCCTGGATCTGGATGTGCTGGAACCTGCAAGACTATGGACCAGGAGCTGGAAGGTGGTATTAGAATGTTTGGCAGTGTAAAAATTTATTCTGCAGTGGCCCTTTTCTATCCTGTAACTTTTCTCTGGTTTGCCTGGGGCAGGACACAGGAAACAGTGAAATTTAAATCCTGAAATATCCAAATAGTTTACATCAGGACCAGAGATGGGGAGAGTGGAGGAGGGAGACATTGATACCATTCACATCAACCATCCCCTCTCTCTGATTGAGGAAGTTTCTGCTGGATTGCCAGTTGGATTTATTTATGACTGTCTTCTATTGATAACGCCCAGCCACCCACACAAGCAGTGACATCTCCATAACACGGACCTTTGCAAGCTCCTTAAAAACATTAGATAACAAGATGTAGAGCTGGTTGAACACAGCAGGCCAAGCAGCATCAGAGGAGCCAGGAAGGCTGACGTTTTGGGCCTAGACCCTTCTTCAGAAATCAGTGCCTACTATCTCCTTAATAACATTGACAGCTTCTGGTGGAAAGGCTTACATTTATGTAGCACTTTAGATCCACATGCCAAAGCAAACAAAGTACTTGTGGACACTGAGAACAACTCCCCTGCTGGTCTTTGAAATAGTGGCCTTGAGATCTTTTAGATCTACCACCAAGAGGTCAAATGAGATTTTCGATAAAGTCTCAGTAATCAGCGTGCACTCCCTCAGTATGCACTAGAGTCTCAGTTTGAGGTTTCATGGCCAAGTCCCGGAGTAGGGCTTGAATCCACAACCTCCTGATGAAATGGAAGGAGTAACAACACTCGATTCACCGCTGGGCCAGTTACTGGCCTTCTTGAATCTGTTCAATATTCCCGGTAGCCTGTTCCTTTTACAACTTGGAGAGATGGGGAGGGCGGTCTCACGCAAGAATTAAAAGTTTTTTTTAATCATCCGGTCTCTGTTGGAAAGTGGGGATTCCAGTTCAGCGAATCCTGGGACCATCTCGGTTATGCAGTGGGAATCAGTTTTGAGCTGGGAACACCAGCACGGAGTCCCACACGGGAACAGACGGGTTACCATTTACCACCCTTGTCCCCGGGACCCACTCTCCCCTTCACCCAGGGTGTGTGAACCTGCATCCTCCCACAGTCCGGCCCTCCCAGTCTCCGGACCAGGCTTCTGCTCGTTTCCGGGACTGAGTCCCACTTATTTTCCCCAGGACTGAGTGTGAGATCCAGGAGACCCCCGTCGAGAGGGAGATCGGAGTGAATTACATTGAAACAGACAGGAGCTGAAATTGCCCCCAAACTCACTCAGAAAAGAAAATCCAAAAATCGGGAAGGGCGACACACAGAAGCAACGATCAGAGCCTTTCAGTTTCTATTTGATGTCACCTCCGCTTCCCCTTCTGCAAGTGTTTGAGCGGAAAGTTTGAGGGCGTTAATCTCAACAACAGCGGAAGGACGGCCGCGTTTCAGCGTTTAATCCAAAGAATTTGGGCTGAGTTTTCGCCAGTTAATCTCCAGTCCTCCTGCACCCTCCGTCACATTGCAATATTGAAATGTTTGTTAAATTCCTGCCCCATCGGGAGTCCCGCTCAGATTACTTTCCATCATTTGCTGTTTCACTCCCTGCTCCCCTACACGCAGGGCATAGAGACAGACCAATCGGCCCATCAAGTCGGTGAGCACCCATCTAGCCTAAAGCCACCTTCCAAAATTTTATTTGTCCCCTCAGGTACATAGATCATTTTTATTTTAAGTAAGTAATGAGGAGGATTTCTGCCTCTATCCCCCTTTCAGACAGTGAGGTCCTGATCCGGATTCCCAGTCTCTGGGTCTAACACTCCTCAATATCCTCCTATTACTTTACATCCCTTGCCTTTGGTTATTGCCCTGTCTGTTGTCGGATCTGTCTATACTGTTTACCTAGGCCTTTCTCATTATTTCTATACCTCATTTAAACATCTCCTCAGTTTCAAACAAAACAAGTTTATCCCATTGCTAAAAGTCACCAGTCCTACAACACTGTTTTAAATCTCCTCTGCACCCTCACTGGTGTGATCATACCCTTCCTGCAATGAGTTCAAAAGTTGCGCGCAACACTCTGCAGTCTCACGAGATGTTTATATCGTAATAATTTCCTGGCTTTTACACTCTGGGGTATGGCAAATAAAGTATCCCTGATTCAGAGAAATGAACAGGCAGAGAATACAGGAATACGGACAGTGTAGAGGCAAAACGTTTTTTGCTTGGAAAGGCATCATGTGCCCATATAGCTCGGTGTGCCGAATGGCCTGTTCCTGTTCTGTAAAATCCTTTGTTCTTTGTTTGTCACCTTATAACCACATTATCTAGCAGCCCTGCTACCTGCAGAAATTTGAGGATATACAGCCAAGTTTTCTCTGCTCTGTTCTGAAGAACGGTCGCTGGACCCGAAACATTGACTCTGTTTACGCTCTGCAGATGCTGCCAGGCGGTTGAGTTTCTTCAGCAAACTCTGCTTATGCGCTTCTAGTCCTCTTTAGTTTTCAGCATCCAGCTATTTCCATATGCACCCGCCGTCCTTCCCGCCCTCCCTCCCTGAATACCTAACCCTCATCAGAATGGAACCCGTTTTGTCGCTGTCCCCTTCTCTTGAACTTCAGAAAGGCAAATTATCCTGAGCTGCCTGTCAAGGTACTTGAGGGGCAGGACGCAAGGTGTTTGTACGCTCTGACCAATTCCGGGCTGTAAAAATCAGCGTTCCACTGGGATTCCTGCGCAGAATCAACTTGCCAACCAAGCGGCACGACTTTTCTCCGGATGTTGTGATGGTTTGAAATTTAGCATTCTTGTATTTGTGCTGAAGGAGCAGGGCATGAAAAAAAAATGCAGAAACATGTCTCTGTTTTCAGGATAATCCTGCAATGTCGAATACAGCTGGTTTGCTGTGTATAGTCTGTTGATATTGGCAGAAGTGTACATTGTTCTGAGCAAACACGTTTGTGCTTGAGCTTTTGCACTGGCACTTAAAAGAACCTCAACACTGGTCAATGGAAATTGGTTCTTTCCATGATTCAGGTTTGCCTATCAATTAAAATGTGAATAATACAGCAGATGTAATTTAAGGGAATCATAGAATTCCTACAGTGTGGAAACAGGTCATTCAGCCCATTGAATGTACACCAATCCACCAAAGAGCATCCCACCTTGACCTTATCCCTGCATTTCCTGTGGCTAACCCACCTGCCTGCAGATCCCTGGACACTATGGGCAATTTAGAATGGCCAACCCACCTAACCTGCACAGCTTTGGAGTGTGGGAGGACACCGACATGGATGCAGGGAGAATGTGTAAACTCCAAAAAGTCAGTTACCTGAGGGTGGAATCAAACCCAGGACTCTGGTGCTGTGAGTTGGTAGCGGTAACCACTGGGCCACCATACTGCCCCAGAAACCAATCACGTCTGAGCATGCACAGATCAGTGATATTACTTGCATGGTGTTATGATTACGTGGTCACTCGTGTAAGAACTGTGTTGTTTGTGCAGGCAAGATATGAGCCTAAGGATCAAAATTCAGGAGAGCAGCATTCAATTCCTGATGGACATGAATGAACAGATTGAGATGGGGCCCTCTTTTAGCACAGGGATCGTGTCCCTACCTTCGGACCAGGAGGCCCAGGTTCAAGTTCCACCTGCTCCAGAGATGTGTAATAATATATGTGAACACGATGATTACAAAAATAGGAAAGGAACATAAATGAAGCTGACTCAAAGGTGTGTAAACAAAAATAAATTACTTAAAAATCTTTCAGATCTTCGAACAATAAACAAAACGCATTCACAAAAGGAGGAAACAGGTTGGGATGGGGCACTCTTGTGGGGCAGTAATAGTGTCCCTATCCCTGAACTGGGAGGCTGGGTTCAGATTCCACCTACTCTGTGTGCATAGGATATAGCGAATTTAATCATGGATTGTATAGCTACTACTTCTGAGGAGGCCCATAAGGCCGAGGTGTGTGCCATATATACTAGCTGGGTGTTGACGATGTTTGGGGCTAATTTGTTACAACTGCATGCTCACCTAGTCCCAGACTGGGTGTCGGATGAACAATTGATAAAGTGAGTTGGAGAAAAGGAAAACCTCAGAGGTTTGACCTTACTATTAGGGTTTTAGGTACCTGTGACAAGGATAAGGGGAAATATTATGTTGGGGCAGTATTTCATATTCCCTGACATGGAAACAATCTGATGTACCTGTTGCAGAGAGTCCATAATGTGGGCAAATACTTGGATATCTTTAAGTAACCCACCATCTCATGCTATTGTAATAGATGGTGCTGAGAAAGGGGTAGATTTGTCAAAATGCCACCAAGGGAAGGATCACTGGGCCTGTCCAGAAGAGATAACAAGACAGAGACTTACAGATTGCAGTTTCAGCACTTTTGAAAATTATTCACTATCCATTCTCCCTGTTAACAACCAGTCCTTTCTACAAAATCCCCTTGTGGCAAACGTATTATATAGCCACGGCAGCTATGAACTACAACAAGGGATGGAGATAGTGCCCTCTGTAAGGACACAATGTAGCCATTAACAACGTGAACTCTGATATGGTAGTTGGTGGGCGAGTTCTGCCTCAGCCAATAACCAGGACGGTGATAAAAGAAAACCTCACGATCCAATGTACTGATACAGACCAAGATGTATGGAGCTATGTTGCCACTGAACTAGCAGCCATTCCGCACCTGACCGCAGATTGGACACATACAGTGGGAGAGGCAAAAGAGATGTCACCAATGGACCAAACACACAAAAATAATTAGAATTCATGCTGATAAAACAAAGCAATTGTTGCAGGACCCTGGGTTGTGGGATAAGTTCTGGAATTGCACAGACAATGTTCGAATACATCCATGGGTCAGAATTCTGTTGCATGTTGCTGTAGTAGTGATTCTATGTGCATTAATAATTGTCACACTCAATGTTTGTCAGCTCAGAAATTGACAAAATAAAATTTGCAAAGATTGGAGGTTGAGGCTATAATGAAACAGAAGGAACACTATGAAGACATATGAAGACATGAAGACAATTCTGTGAATTAAGTTATGTACTTTTTATACACTTTTTATATATATGTTTTATATATACTTATTTTCATAAACATTTTTATATATTCTTTTCTCTATTTTACTACAATGGTATAACATTGAAGATGTGATACACCCATTGGGGGCCACTGACAATCCCAGGAGAGGTCCACAGAAAGAGACAGAGCATGATCCTAAGTTAAGTATCTTTGGATCAAGAGGGTGGAGATGTTAGCCAGGGGCTGCAGAGAAAGAGAGCGAGAGATATACAAGCTACCGACATGCTGCAGAAAATACTGAATGCAAAACTGCTGACACGTAGGAAAAAGCACTTTGTGAACTAAAAATGACCAGAGTCTGGCTACTAGTCTGAGCTGACTGAAACCGGTTTGAACTAACTAAATCCTGTAGAAAGCAAGGAAGATGAAGTTAATGTAAAAGCCTATTTTGACAAGGAGTAATGAAATAATGCTTCCTAAGTTCTTGGGCCAGGTCAATAAGGAAAAGACATGCAATAAGTGAACGAGCCTGAGCCAACGGGAAAGAGACAGCACAGCTCGAAAGAGATAAGGAAAAGGATAAGAATGAGGACTCTCGGGTGTGGTGCCAGTGAAAACTCTAGACACTAACCATCGCTGAAGCGGACCCTATGTCAGGAACGTGGTGGTGACATCGAGATAGAGATGGAATGGAACGCCTGGCCAGCGTCAGCCCAGCTATCCTGCTCGAGTATTAGCTTTAATATTCTGTGACTACTCAGGGAGTGTCAGAGGGCCCTAGTGGGTGTACAAACAGGTTCCAGTTTTTGGTTTATGCCTAAAAATATATAAGCTACGCACGTGTATTGCCTGACAACGTTAATAAATTGACTTGTGAGTTACAAGAGAACTGACACCTCCTCTATATACAAGCCAATAACCGTAGCCAGCAATCGCCGAGGTCCAACGGTAGATTGTTCTGACCAAACAGGTTCATGCTTCATCTGTTGCAGTCACTTAAAAGAACCTCAACACTGGCAGCATGGTGGCTCAGTGGTTAGCACTAGGGCTAGTGTTCGATTCCACCCTCGGGCGACTTGTCTGTGTGGAGTTTGCACATTCTCCCCGTTTCTGCATGGGTTTCCTTTGGTGCTCCAGTTTCCTCCCACAGTCCAAAGATGTGCAGGTTAGGGTGGATTGGTCAGGCTAAATTACCCATAATGTCCAATGATGTGTAGGTCAGGTGGATTAGCTATGACAAATGTAAGGATAGCATAGTGAGTGGGTCCGGGTGGGTTGTTGTGGACTCGATAGGCAGAATGGCCTGTTTCTACACTATAGGGATTCTACGGGAAGCAAACTGATCAATGGAAATTTGTTCTTTCCATGATTCAGGTTTGCCTCTGTTAATTACAATGTGGATAATACAGCAGTATTTTAAGGAAATCCAATCATGTCTGAGCATGCACAGACCAGTGATATTACTTGCACGGAATTACAATTACATGGTCACTTGTAGTAAGAACGGTATTGTTTGTGCAAGTGAGATGCAAGCCTAAGGATCAAAATTTTGGGGACAGCAGCATTCAATCCCGAATGGATATGCATGAATAGGTTGGGATTTACAACAATGATCACCACATTAACTGCTTCCAGATCTGTACAACTGAACTGAAATTCTCAATATGCCATGTGGTATTTAAGCTCACGTACTATGTATTATTAGATCAGGCCTCTGGAAAAATAAAATAACACTATATGAAAGTGAAGTGGTAAAAATAGGAATAGGGTAGGCCATTCAGCCCCTCGAGCTTGTTCCACCATTCAACGATATCATGGCTGATTTGTGCCCTAATTCCACATACTTGCCTTTTACCCATATCCCTTAATACCCTTGCTTAACAAAAACTCAACTATCTAAGATTTAATGTTAACAACTGATCCTGCATTCACTGCCATTCGTGGAAGACAGCTCCATATATCTGCCACTCTTTGTGTGTAGAAGTACGGCCGCATGGTGGCTCAGTGGTTGACATTGCTGCCTCACAGTACCAGGGACCCAAGTTTGATTCAAGGCTTGGGTGACTGTCTGTGTGGAGTTTACACGTTCTCCGTGTGTCTGCCCGTGTTTTCACCAGGTGCTCCAGTATCTTCCTACAGTCCAAAGATGTGCAGGCTCGGTGGAGTGGCCATGCTAAATTGCCCATAGTGTTCAGGGATGTGCAAGCAAGATGGATTAGGCATAGGAAATACAGGGGTCTGGGTGAGATTTTCTGGAGAGTCAGTGTGGATTCAATGAGCAGAATGGTCTGCTTCCGCACTGTGGGAATTCAATAATTCTGTGCAGTGCTGCCTAACATCCCTCCCATACTGTCTGGCCCTATGCTCACTACTTCTGCAATCCCCAACCAGTGGAAATAGTTTGTCTCTACCTACCCTGTTGTTTCCTGTTAATATCCTGTGCTGGAAAGGAAGGTGGAGAGGAAAGAGTAAGAGGGAGCACCACCATCCTTTAACACCCACCTCCTCTCAGCCCTCAGATGTCATCCCTTTCTGTCCCTTACAGGTCACTCCCCCAAACTCCAGCCTTTGCCAAGTGTTCACCATACCTCCTGATGTGCCCCTCTATGAGGATGACATATTGTCTTCAGCCAAGAACTCAGTTTCATACCATTACACCTCCACCTTCATGAATTTCGGGCTTGCCATGACATTGAACTGTTTTTCTGCAGCCTGTGTCTCCATGCTCACTTCGTTGGGCAGGAATCCCACTCCGCCACCTCCCCCACACCCCACCCATTCCCCCACGACCATTCCACTGATCCCTTCACTCACCTCCAGTATTCACTTGCCACTTGGATCCCTTCCCCTGGTTTCAGTTATGCCTGCCTGGAGGAAGAGGTGGGGGCTAGTGCCAGTGTAGCAGCAGAAGAGGAACTGTTCCACATATCCTATGAAGAGGCAGGCATAGCTTGGGCCCATGCGGGTTCCCAGGGCCACCCCCTTAGTCTGTAGGAAGTGGGAGAAGTTGAAGGAGACATTGTTAAGGGTAAGGACGAGGTTGGTTAAGCGGATGAGGATGCCGGTTGAGGGGGACTGGTTGGGCCTGTGGGAGAGGAAGAAGCCGAGGGCTTTCAGACCATCCGCGTGGGGAATGCAAGTGTAAAGGGATTGGACGTCCATAGTGAAGATGAGGTGTTGGGGTCCAGGGAATTGGAAGTCTTAGAGGTGGTGGAGGGCATGGGTTGTGTCCTGGACATAGGTGGGGAGTTCCTGGACCAGGGGGGAGAAAATAGAGTCGAGATAAGTTGAGATAAGTTCAGTGGAGCAGGAGCAGGCAGTGATGATGGGTCGACTGGGACAGGCAGGTTTGTGGATTTTGGGAAGGAGATAGAACTGGGCGGTACGGGGTTGGGAAATAATGAGGTTGGAGGCTGAGGGCTGGAGGTCACCTGAGGTGATGAGGTGATGATTAATGCACCAAACAAACCTTTCACATCAGACAGAGGTTCACCTGCACATCTGTCAATGTGGTCCACTGCATCCACTGCTCCCGATGTGGCCTCCTCTACATCGATGAGACCAAGCGGAGGCTCGGAAACTGCTTTGTAGAGCACCTGCGCTCTGTTTGAGACAAACGACAATACCCTCCAGTCGCGAACCACTTCAACTCCCCTTCTCACTCCCTGGGTGACATGTCGATCCTGGGCCTCCTCCAGTGTCACAATGACGCCACCCAGAAACTGGAGGAGCAGCACCTCATTTTCCGTCTTGGGAGCCTACAGCCCAATGGCCTAAATGTGGATTTTACCAGTTTCAAAATCTCTCCACCACTGGCCGCATCCCATGACCAACCCTCCCTCTCATCCCCACTGCCTTGACCTGACATAACCTGTCCATCTTCTCTCCCACCTATCCGCTCCTTCCACCTCACTGACCAATCCCCACCACTGCCTACCTGCACTCACCTATCGCCATCCCACCTACCTTCCCCAGCCCCACCCTTCCTCTCTCGATTTATTTCAGAGCTCCCTTCCCCCTCCCCATTTCTGAAGAAGGGACCTGACCCGAAACATCAACTTTCCTGCTCCTCTGATGCTGCCTGGCCTGCTGTGTTCCTCCAGCTCCATACTGACTTTGAACTATATTGTCAGTCCTTTAATGTCATTAGAAAGATATCATGGAACTCCCTCCTAATAACATTGGGTCTACCAATAAAACAAAGGGCTACAGCCTCACATAACATTGCAAACCAGGCATCCAGCCAACTGATCTAACTGATCCCACATCTCGATTACCATGAAGACATAGGCATTGCTGACGGTACTTGGATGCATTCTTCATCACTAACCTCTGAGCTTCAACTGCCCAACCTGCCCAATTCCAACTTCTCTCTCCCATCATTGGTCACCTATCCTCATGGTAACCACCTGTACCCAACCAATAAGAGAGTGAGCAGATCCTTCTCAATTGGATGCCAAGCAACTTTCACATTTTCAGAACCCCAAGCGAATGAATGTGTTGAAAGAAACCAGTTATTTCCAAGCTCCTAGTCATTTCTTTCCCACCCTGTAATTGGCTGCTCACAGGATCTCAGGTTCCAGTCCAGGGCTTGTGTTGGAGCTCTGCCTGGTCTTTGCCTAGTAACCGGATCAGAGCTCTGCCGAGGCCTAGCCCAGTATCTAGTTCAAACCTCAGTCGGGCCTTGGGTGAAGCAGAATGCCTGTACTCACCAAATCAATCTGCTTGGCAGCCCACACAGTTACTGTAAAGTGAAAGATTGTTCCTGTGTTGGAATCAGAATCTATCAATTAAAATGAGAGAAACCAACAGAAAATATCCACCTTGGCGATGTGGATATAGGTCAACTCAATGGTCAAGGAAAAGTTCTGAATTAGAAAACTTACTAACATTGTTCTGAAGCTCCTCTGAAAAAAAATCCAGAAAAGACACATCAAAGATGAACAGTGGCCAATAGTTCAGAAGTTTTGAGAGTTGTTGCAGTGCATTTTATAGGACACACTGCTGCTACCGAGCACCAGGAGTGGACGGAGGGAAGGATATGGTGCCAATCAAATGGGCTGCTTTGTCCTGGATGGTATCAACCTTTTTTAGTGTTCTGGGAGTTGCATTGATTCAGGCAAGCAGTGATTGTCCCATCAACCTGATTTGTGCCTTTTAAGTGGAATAAAATCAGAACATCTAACTGTCCACTGGACACCTATAAATGGCAGATATCATTATCTTATTGACAGACACCATTGTTCTAGGGTTCAAATTAGAGGAATAGTCAACCAGAGGCATGGAGCAGTCCAATGGTTGTATTCTGGATCACACAATCTCACTCATCTCAGCTCCTGGACATCTCTACATGACTACCTCAGGATAGTGTCCTAGGCCCAACCACCTTCAGCTGCCTCATCAATGACCTTCATTCCATCATAAGATCTGAAATGGGGACGTTCATTGATAATTTTGTAATATTCAGCACCATTCGCTGATACTGAAGAAGTCCAGCATCAAATGGAATGAGATCTGAATAATATCCAGGCTAGTGCTGACAAGTGACAAGTAACATTCATGCCACACAAATGGCTGCAAGGCTGTAAGATATAGGAGCAGAATTAGGCCATCTGCTCCGCCATTCAATCATGCCTCGTAGTTACACAATCCTAGTCTCTCTCCTTCTCTCTGTCACCTTCGATCTGTTTACTAATCAAGAACCTATTTATCTCTATCCTAAAAACACTCAATGACTTGATCTCCACAGCCTTCTGCTGCAACGAGTTCCACAGATTAAGCACTGTCTGGCTGAAGAAATTCTTCCTCATCTCAGTTCTGAAGGGTCGTCCCTTCACTGAGGCTGGGCCTATGGGCCCCCATCTTCCCTGCATCCACTCTATCCAGGCCTCTCAGTATTCTCTAAATTTCAATCAGACACCCTTTCATTTGTCTAAACTCCATCAAGTACAGACCCAGTGTCCTTGACCCTCCTCATATGACAATCCCTTCATCACAAGGATTATTATTGTAAAGCTCCTCTGGACATCCTCCAAGGTCAGCACATCCTTCCTTAGGTAAAGCGCCCAAAACTGCTCATGATTTCATTGAAATGTAGAATGGTCAATAGAGAAAGAGGCCTTTTAGCCGATCGTGTTTGTCTTGACACATTAGAGGAGCAATTCACCCAGACCCGTTGCCATGTCTTTTGCCTGGCAGATCATTTTGCTTTCTGCTACCCTCATGGACTTGGACGCCATGAAGCCTGGAAATTGGGTGTCTGCACTGCCCTTTAGATGCTGCTTTAACTGAGCTAGACTATTCCTGCTTTGAACATAATGCATTTCTGTCTTTACCTTCTCTATGAGCACCTATTGTCTGCCTCTCAGTGAACCCTGTAAACTCTTTATTAACATTCTGGTATGTAGAATATTGATTATAGCTCTCCAGTAATGTTCTTCCATTCCTCTCATGCTGAATCTCAATAGCATGTCTCTGTCTAATGTCATGTTGACATAATTATTAATATTTTCATTCCCATTTTACTGTGATTGTTTCTTCACCTGCGAGAAGTGCACCAAACTTGAGCTCCTCAAAAACCGTGTTAGGGAACTGGAGCTGGAGCTAGATGAACTCCGGATCATTCAGGAGGCTGAGGGGGTGATAGAGAGGAGTTATAAGGAGGTGGTCACACCCAAGGTACAGGAAAAAGGTAGCTGGGTGACTGTCAGGAAGGGGCAAGGGAATAGGCAGACAGTGCAGGGATCCCCTGTGGCCGTTCCCCTCAATAATAAGTATACCGTTTTGAATACTGTTGGGAGGGGGGACCTATGAGGGGAAGGCCATAGCGGACAGGTCTCTGGCACTGAGCCTGGCCCTGTGGCACAGAAGGGAAGGGGGGAGAAAAGGAGAGCAATTGTATTGGGGGATTCAATAGTAAGAGGCACAGACAGGTGGTTCTGTGGTTGCGAACAAGATGAACAGATGGTATGCTGCCTTCCGCGTGCCAGGGTCCGTGATGTCTCGGATCGTGTCTTCAAGATCCTTAAGGGGGACAGTGAGCAACCAGCAGTCATGGTACACATCGGTACCAATGACATAGGTAGAAAAAGGACAGAGAATGTGAAAAAATGAGTACAGGGAGTGAGGTTGGAAGCTAAAGTCCAGGACAAGCAGGGCAGCTATCTCTGGATTACTAGCAGTGCCACGTGATAACGAGGTAAGAAATAGGGAGAGAGTGCAGCTAAACACGTGGCTACAGGGCTGGTGTAGGAGGGAGGGCTTCCATTATGTGGATAATTGGAGCACATTCTGGGGAAGGTGGACCTGTACAGTAAGGACGGGTTGCACCTGAACTCTAAGGGCACAAATTTTCTGGGAGGGGGGTTTGCTCGAGCTGTACGGGATGGTTTAAACGAGATTGCCAGGGGGTGGGGAACCGGATTTGTAATTCAGAGGATGAGGTATTCAGCCTTCCAACAGACACAACAGGGAGTGAGGTTGTTTATAAAGAAATGCGGTCAATGGGGCGAGATGATTTGAAGTGTGTATACTTCAATGCTAGAAGTATCAGAAATAAGGCGGATGAACTTAGAGCATGGGTCAGTACTTGGAACTACGATGTTGTGGCAATTACAGAAACTTGGATAACTCAGGGACAGGAATGGATGCTGGAAGTTCCGGGATTTAGATGCTTTAAAAGAAATAGGGAGGGTGGTAAAAGAGGCGGGACAGTGGCATTGCTAGTCAGGGCTAGTATAGCAGCGACTGAAAGGCAGTTCGAGAATGATATGTCTACACAGTCAGTTTGGGTTCAGGTCCGGAACAAGAAAGGAGCAATCACTTTGTTGGGGTTTTTTACAGACCCCCTAATAGTTGCAGAGAAGTAGAGGAGCGGATTGGGAGGCAGATACTGGAAAGGTGCAGAAGTCACAATGTTGTAGTCATGGGTGACTTCAACTTTCCAGATATTGATTGGAAACATTTTAGTTGTAATAGTTTAGATGAAGCAGATTTTGTCCAGTGCGTTCAGGAAGGATTCCTGACACAGTGTGTAGATAGACCAACACGAGGACAGACCACTTTGGATTTGGTGCTTGGCAATGAATTGGGCCAAGTGTTAGACCTGTTGGTAGGAGAGCATTATGGCGGTAGCGATCATAACTCTGTTACTTTTACAACATTCATGGAAAAAGATAGGTACTTACAGCGGGGTAAAGTTTATAATTGGGGGAAGGGTAATTACAATTCTGTTAGGCAAGAACTGGGTAACATAAAATGGGAACAGATGCTGTCAGGGAAGAGCACGATGGAAATGTGGAGATTGTTTAAGGAATGCATACTGCGTGTGATCGATATGTTTGTCCTTAGCATGCAGGAAAGATGCGGTCGAGTGAGGGAGCCTTGGTTCTCAAGAGAAGTCGAACAATTAGTTAAGAGGAAGAAGGATGCTTATGTAAGGTTTAGGAAACATGGAACGGAAAAGGCTCTAGGGGGATATAAGTTATCCAGGAAGGAGCTGAAGAAAGGGCTTAGGAGAGCTATAAGGGGTCATGATAGGATCAAGGAAAACTCCAAGGCTTTTTACATGTACGTGAGGAATAAGAGAATGACCAGAGAAAGCGTAGGGCCGATCAAGGATTGTAAAGGGAATTTCTGCACGGAGCCTAAAGAGATAGGAGAGGTCCTTAATGAATACTCTTCTTCGGTATTCACAACTGAGAGGGACCTAGTTGTAGAGGAGGACAGCGTGAAACAGGCTGGTAGGCTAGAGGAGGTGGATGTTCGTAAGGAAGATGTGCTAGGAATTTTGAGGAAATTGAAAATAGATAAGTCCCCCAGGCCTGATGGGATTTATCCAAGGGTTCTATGGGAAGCAAGGGAAGAGATTGCAGGGCCTTTGGCAATGATCTTTTCATCCTCACTGTCCACGGGTACAGTGCCAGAAGATTGGAGAGAGGCAAACGTCATTCCCTTGTTCAAAAAAGGGAATAGGGATAACCTCGGAAATTACAGGCCAGTTAGTCTTACGTCAGTGGTGGGCAAATTATTGGAAAGGGCTCTGAGAGATAGGATTTATGATGACTTGGAAAGGCACAGTTTGATTCGTGATAGTCAGCATGGATTTGTGAGGGGTAGATCATGCCTCACAAGCCTTAGTGAATTCTTTGAAGAGGCGATCAAACGGTTGGATGAAGGTAGAACAGTGGATGTGGCATACATGGATTTAAGTAAGGCGTTTGATAAAGTTCCCCATGGTAGGCTCATGCAGAAGATAAGGAGGCATGGGATAGCGGGAAATGTGGCAGATTGGATTCAGAATTGGCTGACCCTTGGAAGACAAAGGGTAGTCGTGGATGGAAAATATTCAACATGGTGCTCAGTTACGAGTGGTGTACCACAAAGATCTGTTCTCGGTCCTCTTCCATTTGTGATTTTTGTAAATGATTTGGATGAAGGAGTGGAAAGGTGGATTAGTAAGTTCGCGAACGATACGAAGGTGGGTCGCATTGTGGACAGTGCGGAGGGCTGTTCTAGGTTACAAAGGGACACTGATAGGATGCAGAGCTGGGCTGAGAAGTGGCAGATGGAGTTTAACCCTGAAAAGTGTGAGGTGATTCATTTTGGAAGGACAAACTTGAAAGCAGAATACAGGATTAACGGAAAGATTCTTGGCAGTGTGGAGGAACAGAGGGATCTTGGGGTTCATGTCCACAGTTCCCTGAAAGCTGGCACCCAGATCGATAGAATTGTGAAGAAGGTGTAGGGTGTGTTAGCTTTCATTAATAGAGGGATTGAGTTCAAGAGCCGTGAAGTTATGCTCCAGCTATACAAAAGCCTGGTGTATTGTGTCCAGTTCTGGTCACCTCATTACAGGAAAGATATGGAACTGTTGGAAAAGGTGCAGAGGAGATTTACCAGGATGTTGCCTGGAATGGAGGGAAGGTCTTACGAGGAATGGTTGAGAGAGCTAGGGCTTTACTCTTTAGAATGACGAAGGATGAGAGGTGACTTGATAGAGGTGTACAAAATGATCAAAGGTATAGATAGAGTAGACAGCCAGAGACTTTTTCCTGGGGTGGAGGCAGCTATTACGAGGGGGCATAGTTTTAAAGTGAGTGGAGGTAGATATAGGGAAGATGTCAGAGGTAGGTTCTTTACTCAGAGAGTGATCGGGACGTGGAATGCATTGCCGGAGAGTGTAGTGGAGTCGGCCTCATTAGGGACATTTAAGCGGCTATTAGATAGACATATGGATGTTAGTATAAGGTAGGGGTGGAGGTTAGATACACCTTAGGATTAGGGTAAAAGTTCGACACAACATCGTGGGCCGAAGGGCCTGTACTGTGCTGTACTGTTCAATGTTCTATGTTCTATGTTCTAGATAGACAGCCCTGATTAGATCACCTTCCACCAAATTCTCAGGTAGTGGATTCCAGATCCCAGTGGCTCACATAAATAAATGTTTTACAAAGAACAAAATAGAGCAAAAGACAGGTACGTTGCAGGAACAGGCCCTTCGGCCCTCCCGAAGCCTGTGCCAATTGTCATGCCCTGGCTAAACTAAAAAGCAAACCTTCTGCCCTTATTGGTCCATATCCCTCTATCCCCTCCCTATTCATGTAACCATCCAGATGCCTGTTCAATGTCACCAATGTGCCTGCTTCCACCACCTCCTCTGGCGGTGCATTCCAGGCTCCTACTACTCTCTGCATGAAAAACTTTCCTCGCACATCTCCCTTAAAACTTTCCCTCTCCACCTTGAACCTCTGCCCTCTTGTGATTGAAACTTCAACCCTGGGAAAAAGCCTCTTGACTATCCACCCTATCTATACCTCTCATAATTTTATAGACCTCTATCAGGTCTCCGCTCAACCACCATCTTTCCAATGAAAACAATCCTAATCTTTTTAACTTTTCCTCATTGCCAATGCCCTCGAGACCGGGCAACATTCTGGTGAACCTTCTCTGCACTGTCTCCAAAGTTTCCACATCCTTCAATTAATCCTTTGATTAATTTGCCAATCACTTCAAGCCCATCTGTTCTTGTTATGGATAATTCTGTCAAAACAAACAGCATCATTCTTTCTCCATTCTTTCAAGACACCTGATAGTTTTGATCAAATCCTGTAAACCTGCTCAAAATTTTCTTTATCTTCAGGAGAATAACTTACCTCTCCAATCTATCTTCCAAACAAAGTGTTGCATTCTCAAAACTATTCAATGCACCATTCACATCCTTCTCAAAGAGCCATGCCCAGAATTGGATAAAGTTCTCCAGTGGAGGTCAAGCAATGTTTTATGGAATTTTTTAATAGTTTTGTTCCTTTGGTGCATTTATTCAATTTAAAAAGAAGGGCAGTATGAACAATACAAACAAAAGGGTAAATTCTAAAGCAAGTGGAGGAACAGAGAGGTTTGTATGAACATGTGTGCAAATCATTGATGACGGGACACAAAGATAAAGAGCTTAAAACCAATATGTACCACTTCACATAAATTACACTTGTAACATGTCAGTTCATTCCATGAGCAAGTCGCTGCCCTCTAGATATCTACCATTGAGCACTTAGCTGCTTAAACAATGCTGACTTTGATGGCATCTGTATCATTCAAAATTCAGGGCTGTATACCCACTCTCAAGTCATTAGTATATACCAGAAAATCACTGCTCTTGGAACTTACCACAGGAAACATCACTGCCAAACTGATGCTTTTCTGAAAAATGCTCATTCACTGTCACCAGATGAGTTCACCTTCAAAGAAAAAAGAACTGTAGAGGCTGGAATCCCTAAACAAATACAGAGATTGCTGGAAAAGCTCAACAGGTCTGTCAGCAGCTGTTGGGAGAGTAACAGAGTTAATATTTTGGGTCGAGTGATCCTTTGCCAAAACAATGAAGAAATCATTTTTATATTGTCACAGTCATTTCATTCCATAGGCTTCTACTTTCTAATTCTTTAAGGTGACAATTTGTCAAATTCCTTTTCAAGTCCAGAAATACGTTCCCATCTCGATCCTAACTGAGTCTTCATTAGAAAGCTCAATCTATTTAGTTAAATGTGATTTGCTTCTAATAAACCCATACTGGCTTTCCTTAATTAAACAACATTTGTCTAATCTGTCAAAGGTTATTCTTAAAAGTTCCCAAGACTGAGGTTGATTACACTGGGCTGTTGCTGCTCGATTTACATTGCCACTTCTTTTTTGAACAAACTGAAACATCTAGAAATTTACAAAATTACAACATTACAATCTTCTGACACCTAACTTTTAATTTAAATTGGATGAGCAAAGAAATTGCAGGGATGCAGGGACACAGGCATTGGATTGGAGCCAGCCGAATAACCTCATCCAAGTCTCTCTAAAGCCTCAAATGTTGAAATAGGCAGACCTTCCCGCTGGCCACCTCATGAACATCTCGACATGGTAATGACTGAAGTTCCAGAGAAAATTTGCGATCATTTCCAGGCAACTAACACTCCAGTGGCCCCAACTAGAGATTCTTCAAATAATCCAGGTGAGTTTGGAATAGCAGGTGCAAGGATACAAACTCTGGAGAAATTTGCAAATAAAACAAACAGGAAGTTTACTTATTGTTTCTTGGATTTATTTATTTTTAAGAAATTTTGCATTTGTTCCAGTGAATCTTCGATTTTTTTTGTTAGAATAAAGATATAACGCCACCTCCCGACTGTGGAGCAACATTACAGACAGAAGGTCCCCGGGTCCCTGCAGCTCACAGCTCATTCTACCCAGCAAGTTGCTCTTGACAATTGAGCTTCTATTTGTTTATTTCACTCTCCCTCCTTCTGTCCCCCAGCCCTACAGAGCTCCTTGCTGATCTTTCAGTTCCCAGTTCCGATACATGGTTTATTCCCGGAATGTTAACTTGGCCTCTCTCTCCCCCTGTGACTGAGACCGACACCCAGCAGTTTACAGCTGGCAGGAGGCAGGGGGAACCGGGTGAAATTATGGGATGGATCTATCAGTGCCCTTTAATCCCGCAGATTGTCAGCGGGGCGGAGTTTTTTCTGTCGTTGTTCCATCCCGGATTGAAGAAGGGAAAGATCCTCTCAGTGAAAGTGTGGGTGAAAGTGTGGAGATGGGACATGGTGTCCGCATTGTAAAATGACACCTGTCCACCCTCATAGTCCAGGAAAACCCCGATCTCCCGGGGATTCACACTCGGGAAGAGGGCGGTCCATGAGAGGGAGATGGAGGCAAAATAACCTTTTCGGGGCCTCAGCCCCACAATCCAGAATCCGGTCTCCTCCACCGCGTTGATCCACCCTTTCCTCTTCACAGACTCCCGGGCCACTCCCAGAATCCACAGAGTCTTCTCCCCCACCTCCACCTCCCAGTAATGTCTCCCTGATGTGAATCCCTCTGATCCCAGGACACAGGGACAGGAATCAAATCTCTCCGGGGAGTCAGAGAGCGGCTGTTTTGTGTCTCCGAGGCTCACACTGGTCCGGTCCTCAGACAGGATGAGCCGGGGATGCGCTGTGTTCGGATCCAGAGTCAGAGAGGCTGGAGCTGGGGGAGAGATCAAATGACACCGTCAGTGAGAGGGAGGGAGGGAGAGGGGAACCAAGGGGAATGAAGGAGTAGGGACTGTAGTGGCCCGGTGCGAGAACAGGGTCAGCAGGTGGTCACACTAGGTGGAGGCAACCCCAGCGCTGGTCTGCTGCTGAGAGACTTTAGGGACTGACTGGGATATTTGTCTTATTAACTTTGCTTCTTGTTTTTCTGACCTATGGTTATACTTTGTATAGCTGTAATGTAACTTTTCTTCATTCCTCTGTTCTGTAAGTTAGGATTGCATCTAAGATGGTACTGTAAGTGACAACGTATACACTTTTCACTGTTATAAACAGAAATTGCTGGAAAAGCTCAGGTGGTCTGGCAGCATCTGTGGAGAGAAGTCAGAGTTCACATTTCGGGTCCTGCTCAGAACTGAATCGACCCGAAATGTTACCTTAGACTTTTCACTTTACTCATTTGAGTAGGTGACAATAGGGCCAATTCAATTCAATTCAAGGAAAACAGGGAGGGGGCGAGAGAGACAAGAAGGGGCAGTGGGGTATGAGGTCAGGAAGGGGAGGGAGAAGGAAGTGTGGGAGTCGGGAGAATGGGGATGGGTGGAAGAAAGAGTGGGTAGGGGAGAGGGAGTTTCAGTGCTTTAAAGAGAGAAGCAAGTGCAGGGAGCAGTTTGGTGGAGTGCAGGATGAGAGGGGTAAATATTCCTTGCTGCATTTTCATGGCATCTCCCTGAATAACCAGGATATGAGAACAAAGATTGACAGTTCTTGCTGCATCTCCATGCCAGAGATAGCTGAAGAGATTAGCACCTTCCTCCAATGCTTTATAAAATGTGTCACTTTTTACAAGTCAGTAGTGATTCTTTTTACATTAATTCATGGAATGAGGGTGTGACTGGCCAGGCCAGAATTTATTGCCTGTCCCTCATTGCCCAGGTGGCAGTTAAGAGTCAACCACATTGCTGTGAGTCTGGAGTCACATCTAGGCCACACACAAGGTAAAGATGGCAGTTTCCTTCCTTCAAGGGCAGCAGTGAACCAGATGGCTTTTTTTCCTGACAATCGGCATCAGCTTCATGGTCATTATTACATTCTTAGTTCCAGATTTTTAACTGACTCCAAATTCAATGATCTACCATGGAGGGATTTGAACACTGGTCCCCAGATCATTACATCGTTCCCTAGATTAATTGTTTGTGCATTGCTTCCCCATGTTGATGAACTCAAAGCCCAGAGAAAGTAAATTCCAATTCCACCAGCATAGTCTGAGAAATAATTTAAAAGAAAATCAGTGGAATAAAGATGTGATGTCAGCAAAAGTGACTATAGAGCTGTCAACACAGCAGGCCAGGCAGCATCAGAGGAGCAGGAAAGCTGACTTTTCTGGTCAGGACCCTTCTTCAGAAATGCAGGAGGGGGAAGGGAGCTCTGAAATAATTAGAGAGAGGAGGGGTGGGGCTGGGGAACGTAGGTAGGATGGTGATAGGTGAGTGTAGGTAGGCAGAGGTGGGGATTGGTCAGTGAGGTGGGAGGAGCAAATAGGTGGGAGAGAAGATGGACAGGTTGTGTCAGGTCATGGAGGTGGGGATGAGAGGGAGGGCTGGTCACGGGATGAGGCCGGGGGTGGGGAGATTTTGAAACTAGAAAAGTCCACATTGAGACCATTGGGTTGTAGGCTTCCAAGGCGGAATATGAGGTGCTGCTCCTCCAATTTCCGGGTGGGCATCATTGTGACACTGGAGGAGGCCCAAGGTGGACATGTCATCCAGGGAGTGGGATGGGGAGTTGAAGTGGTTCGCGACTGGAAGGTGTTGTTGTTTGTCACGAACAGAGCACAGGTGCTCTACAAAGCAGTCTCCGAGCCTCTGCTTGGTCTCACTGATGTAGAGAAGGCCACATCGGGAGCAGCGGATGCAGTAGACCACATTAGCAGATGTGCAGGTGAACATCTGTCTGATGTGGTCAACCCTCCCTCTCACCCCTACCTCCTTGACTTACTATCTCTGTAGAACTGTCAAATTGTCTTAAAACCATGAGGAGGTGGTGTGATATAATGAGTAGCCTCGCTGTTTCTTGGCCAGAGACTTCAGGTTCAAGTTCCACTTCACAACTTGTGTCAATGGAATTTCTGTCATAGCGTCACCAAATAAATTGATAAGCAATCTGTAAATCCTTCTGATATGTGAATAACAGTTGGTAAGCGTGGGAGAGTTTCCCCATCAGCCAGAATGGGGTGATGTAGACATACAGCCTCCCCGTGCGCTACTGCACAGATATAGACACCCAGAGTCTGCTACACTGAGAATTTTACCTGCATAGCTCTGTATCCTGTTCCACTCTGCAAAGATAACATAAAAAGAATTAATCATCTGTAATACTCTCAAATAGGAAAGCAATAAAAGTACATTGCGATTTGCACTGAGCCAAGGACTTGAGGGTGACCCACAATTGGGTGCTACTGGCTAGACCTTGACAATGTGCCAGAGAAACACACATACACATGGATTAAGTAAAGGTAGAGAGTAATGTATCATTGATCTTCATACCCTCCTGTTCCATTTGGCCCAATATCACCATGGGCAAACATCAAAAAAGACACAAAAGCTGATAGGTGAAGATCCTTTACATTTTGTGTTCACACACATAACATACCTGACTGGACCAGAGGTCTCCATTGTTCTAAAAGGAAACAGAGAATTGGAAAGGTATGAATAAATCTCACTCAACAGACTTCACTTCATTAACGAATTTTGCTTTCATACCAATGTTTTCTAAAATGAATGAAGACATTTTCTTTTAAAGCATCCTTCAGGCTGAAAGCTTCAGAAACAAATTCAAGACAATCCTTCCTGGTTTCTTTAGATTTTCAGGACCATGCTGGTGAAGAAACCAGTGATGAACATGAGATGAAATTCCAATCCCAGAGTGAGAAAGTTTTGGAAATAATGTCTTACCTAACTTCTGCTGAAGTTTCTCACATTCTAAAGAGAAAAATAGACAAGAGTGAAATTTGTCATATGGGGAACAAGGCAATTCAAATCTAACATTAATTATACCAGAAATGTCACCGAGAAACCAAACATTACTGGATCAGAAAGTTGTTTTTGAAGGGGAATGCAGTTTAGAAGATAATTTTTTTAAAAACTTGGTTATACACCAATCCATTTTGAAGGGAATAGATAAGACAGAAGCAGGGAAGTTGTTTGACTGGAAGGTGAAACTAGAAGTAGGAGGCATAGCTCAAAATAAGGGGGAGCAGATTTAGGACTGAGTTCAGGAGGAACTTCTTCACCCAAATGGTTGTAAATCTGTGGAATTCCCTCCTGAATGAAGCAGTTGAGGCTACTTTGCTGAATGTTTTTAAAGCAAAGATAGATTTTTAAACAGTAAACGAATTAAGGGTTATGGTGATCGGGCAGGTAAGTGGAGCGGCATCCATGAAGAGATCAGCCATGACGTTATTAAATGGTGAAGTAGGCTTGATGGGCCACATATGGTCTAATCCTGCTCCTATTTGTTATGTTCTCACGCATCCAGTTTGGCATTTCTCACCTGCATCTATATTACACAACAGCAACTCATATTTATGGAATGCCTGTTTTTCTGTTAAAAATCTCAAAATCCTTCATATAAATGTTATGAATAAAAATACAATTGTGCTACACATTGAGATGTTAGGTCAGGTGACCAAAAGCTTTTTCAAAGAGGTAGGTTTTTAAGGAGTGTTTTGAAGGAGCAAAGTGAGATGGGGTGGGGGACCTGGAACTGTGTCACCTGACACTGCATCTCCAAATGAAGGAGCAATTGTAATTGGGGTGTGCAAGAGGTCAGAATTAGAAGAGCATAGACATCTTGGAGAGTTGAGGGTCTGGAGGAGTTACAGAGTAGTGAGGGTAAGGACATGAAGGGACTGGAAAACCTGGATAAGAAATTAAGAATGGAGACATTGTTTAACAATGTAGGTCAGCAAGCAGGTGAGTGGGGCTTGGGGTGAGTGAAGACACAGGCAGCAGCGTGTCAGGTGACCTAAAGTTTCCAAGTTAGAATGTGGGAGCCCAGTCAGAGAGTGTTGAAGTAGACGAAACTGTGTGGTAAGGAATGCATTGTTCCTCCGCTACAGTGAGGTTTGTATTCCTCACATCAGAATGTCAGAAGGTTAGAAATAATCAGAATATACTGAAATACAGCAGATATTAGTTTACTTGGCTCATTGTAGAACTGTGAAGAGTATTGATTGTGAAAACAACTGGAACACAAACACTTGCCCCGATAAAAAATGTTTTTTTTTTGCTCAATTACAGGGAGGAGGAGTGTGTGCTAATTTGAAGATTCGCTGGAGAGAAACTGATTATCCCAATTTACAGACTGTTCTGATTCTGCCTGACCTGCTGTGTTCCTCCAACTCCACACTGTATTGACTCTGACTCCAGCATCTGCAGTTCTTGCTATCTCCTGTACACTGTATTGACAGTATTCTGCGACTTCAGGTTCTCAGTTCCAACTCACTGGCAGTTCTGAAACCATTCAGGTCTGTGATGAGGAGAAATTTCTTCACTCAGCATGTTGTGAACCTTCTGAATTCTTTACCTCAGCAATCCAAATTACAGAAAATAAAATGGTAGAGTCTTTACGGGAGATAGTGCAGGGAAGTAGATCCATCATGATCAGACTGAACAGTGGAATAGCTCAAGCCAAGTGGCCGACTCTTGCTCTTAATTCTTATTTTGTTCTGTACATCATTTTTGATAAAGTGTATTGGGACATCCTCAGAATGTGAAAGGTGCTACAGAAATGCAAATTTTTCCTATTATTTATGCATGAAAACCTTCAACCTATGCATCAATATTCTTCTGTTCCAGGTAACTATTTAATTTCTTTCCGAAGAACATTTCTGGACTCTTTCAATAGCGTTGTAAAAATTCCATGAAGAAGAAATAATTTCAAGCCTTGCTTTCAACTCTGTGATGCCTTGGACTAATTACATCAATAGGGAAAGGTTAGAGGGATATGGGCCAAATGCAGGTAAAAGGGACGAGTTTGGTTTGGGAGACTTGGTCGGCGTGGAAGTGTTGGACCGAAGGGTCTATCTCCATGCTGAATGACTCAAACAATCTATTTGTTATCCATTATATCACTAGACTCGGTATTACTGTTTCACAAATGTTTCTCTCTGATACATTTCCACATCGTTGGATTTCCCTTCCCGTCACATCTAGCTCTGGGTTACTAAGGGTTACTCACCAGTTACATCCAGCAGCCTTTGACATTCTGTAACAGGTCAAAAGAAAACATTAAATCAGCAGCAGCCCTTTACCCCTTACATTGACCCGTGTCCCATTCCCAGAGCAGCCAAATCACATTGCCTACTCTCACTGACTATAAAAGGAGTCTTAAAAGAAGGTTCAGAGAGGGGAGAGGAGGAGGAGGAGGAGGAGGAGAGGATCTGTACAATTGGAATTGGAAGAAAGATATGTTGAGAAGAGCACGGTGTGGAGGGAGTTGGTGGAGGGGGGTGCTTTGGGGGTAGAGAGAGAGAGACTATTGTGTGAGGATGAGAGAGATGAGAGAGACAGGTTAGAGAAAGGTTAGGGAGAAGAGGGTGAAGGCGAAGAGAGATAGGAAGGGGAAAGAGAGACAGGGGAGGAGGAAGAGAAAGAGAGGAGGGGGAAGAAAGAGAGGGGAGAAAGAATGGGGAGAGTGTGGGAATGAGAGGTGAAAGAAAGGGGTGAGATAGAAGAGAGAGAGCAGGACAGAGATGCGGGGAAAGAGTTGGGGAGAGAGAGCAAAGATGGAAGGAAGAGGGAGGGGGGAAAGAGAGAAGGTGAGAGTGGAAAGAAACAGGGGAGAAAGGAGAGAGATTTGAGAGAGAGTGTTATGGACCAGACCAGACCAGACTCCCCACCCCTATTCAAAGTATTGTAAAGAGACACTAACTTTTATAATTATTTTACAGCGAGTGAAAGGTGCTGCATTCCAGATGTGATTCGATTGGTCCATTACTAGGCTTTAACCAAGACACACTTTCTTCTTATAACACAGTTAAAATACAACAAAAAAAAGAATTGGAATAACTTTAGCTCTATTGAAATACTTAACAAGACAATGTATGATTTAGCCACTAATCATCAACTGTTCCAACATAGCATCCCACAAACACACGCTTTGGCAAAAAATCAATTCAGCAATACAGTTCTGATTCTCAGGTGCAGTCTCTTTCTAGTCCAGAAGAAAGAAATAATCTGTCTCTTTTGATTTCTAAGAGAAAGCCTCACTGTCTAAGACGTCACTCTAGCAGCAGAGAACTCAAGCCTTTAGCTCAGCAGCCTGCTAAAACCATTTCATTAAATGAAAGCAAAACTAAAAAACTTCCTGGGTCTACGTGAGTCCTGATCCCATCCATTCTTCAAAACAAACACCCAGGGAGAACTCAAATGCAGTTTAGCAACTTCCTGTGTGAAGGAGACATTATGGCACCACTGTGACAACAAGACTGCAAAAAGAGACAGGACAGAACATATCTATCTTAAAGGCACAGTACCATCACAAGAGGAAGAATCAGAATGAGATAGAGAGTCTAGTGGGGAGGGGGTGGCTGAAGGAAAGAGATACACTCACAGAATACTACAGCAGAAACAAACAGAGCGACCCTCCTGGTGACTGTTGAGATTAGTGATATATAGAAGAGGTTTGGCTCCTCTCAGAACAGAAACTGTAATGGTCAGGGTGAGAGTGTGAAATTTCTCAACGGCAAAAATCAGTGTAAAATCAGCACATGGCCCACGACTGAAGAAACGTCACTTACCGAGATTATCTTCAGATTTCCTGAGGCCTGGAAAAGAAAAACAAAAAAATTAATGAATCCAATGGGCACCATGACTTTAGGAGATACTGTCAGTGTCAGACTGTAATGAACCGGTTTCTTATTACACTGTTCATTACACAGTTCACAAAAAATAAACTCTTATTCCCCCTGAAACACTAACTCTGTCTCTCTCCACAGATTATGCCTGATGTGCGGAGTATTTCCAGGTCTGTCTGTTTTATTTTCTGTTAACAAATAATAAGGTTCTGTTTATAGTCAATTCTCGAAAAATGTTCTTCGAGCTTGTGCAAAGGTTGTCACCTTGAATCTCATTCTGTAATTTCCGAAGGTACCACACTGCAAGAGTGACTGCTGCAATAATCAGAGCAAACAGGATCCAGAATGCTATCAGCCATCCGGAAACATGGGGGAAGAAGGAATCTGTATGGAGAGAGAGGGAGAGGGGAGAAAGGAAGGGAGAGGAGGGAGAGAGAGAGAGGGAGAGAGAAGTGAGAAATAGCAAGAGCGAGGAGGTGAGGGTGGTGGGGAAGAGGGAGAGGGGGAGGAGGGAGAAAGAGAGATGGAAGAGCAGAGGGAGGGGAAGATGGAGCAAAGGAGCAGAGAGAAAGAGTATTGAGAGAAAAGAAAAGAGGGAGAGTGAGAATAGAGGATACAAAGGGAGACAGAGGTGGCAGAGAAGAGAGAAAGGGGAGAGTGAGAAGAGTGAGAAAATGAACCATTCAGTTTTTTGAGTTAACACAAACCTATCGTCACACCATGTACCTAGGTTCAATCACCCCTCTCCCTCCATCAGCCCTTCTTCCTCCATTAGCCACCTCAGTCTTCCAACCTCCATTCCACTATCTCCCTCTCCCTCATCACCCACTCTCTGATCATCACCTCACTCCCTTTTTGCAAACTCAAACCAACCCACTCCTGCCCCACTTCCATCTCTTTCACTCCCTCCCTCCAGTCTGCATTACATGCTGTGTTGTGTTCATCCAGCCCTGCACCTTGTTGTCTTGCATTACATGCTGTCCTGCTCCCTCCACCACACCTTCTCCTTCTCCTTCCATCAAACCTGCTCCTTCTCCCTCCATCACACCCTCTCCTCCTCCCTCCATCGCAGCCTCTCAATCTTCCCCAATCTCCATCCCAGCGAAATGCATTTAGTTGCCACGAAGGGCAAGCCATAGCCATAAGGGGCTTATTTTTGACAGTTGTCTCTGAGCAGGATCGCAAGGAGCCAGTTTCAATCACAGAGTTTCCTCAGGATTTTATATATTTCCCTACAATCAGATTCACGTCCTTTCCCCCAGTTTATTGTGTATCTGTAAAGGTCTTCTCCCAGTATGACCGACCTGCGATCTGGATGTGAGCCTCCTGTTTCTCCTCCAGGATCATGTTATTAATGATACAAGTGTACTTGTTGGTGGACTGCTTGGGGATCTCGATGAAGCTGCTGACCGTGAGCAGTTCCTGAGTGTCCGGCTGGTACGTGGTTTGCTGCTGGGCTGCTATGTTCTCTCCGTCTCCGTCCGTCCACAGGATGGGTGGCTCTGGGTACCACCCTTCGGATCTGCAGCCCAGTCTGATGCCATCCCCCGTTTGGCCCTCCATCTCAATCCTGGGCTGGCGGCCTGTACCTGCAATCACAGAGACATCAGGAAGGGGAGTAGGCCGCAAAGCCTGTTATGGCCTCCCTACACCACTCAGTCTGATCGCAGCTGACCTGTACTTTCTGGAAGGCAACCAGGGTTCGATCACAATCTGTCAGGGCAACGTGTTGGGGGGAGGGCAGAAGAAACTCGGAGAGATGAGAGAGGGACAATCCAGACAGGAATGACCCATAATCAAATTATTCACCAGGCAAGTTTGGATGGCAATGGCTTCTGGACCTTCAAAGTGGCCCCATATAAAAAATGCTAAAAATAGGACATTTTAAAGTTCATAAACATTACAATAATATTTAACTGACCACAAAGCTTTGCTTTTATTTGAGATAACGAGGTCTTGCCGTTAAGGCAGTGATGAGCAAAAATGTTTTCTTCCAGAGGACCATTTAGTCTGTGGAATTGTATTCCCCAGATTCAAATGACTATGAGAAAATTTTGTGCGCAGTTCTGGAATTCACATTATAGCAGGGATGTGATTACACTGGAGAGGGTGCAGGGGAGATTTTACTGCCTGGGCTGCAGAGTTATGGTTGTGATGAGAAATTAGATAGACTGGGAAAAAGAACAGAAATTGCTGGAGCAACTGAGCAGATCTGGTACAATCAATGGGAAGAAAGCATCATTACCCCTTCCAGTCTGATGACTCTTCAGCAGAATTGACAGCAGTTCAGAAAAACTAATATCTACGCTGAAGACAAAGTTTAGTTTGGGGGGTGGGAGGGGCGGTGGTTGGGAGGTGTGCAGGGGCAGGCTTGGAAGTGGGGAAGTAGGAGGTGCACAGATTGGTGGAGCTGGAGCCCAGAGAGCAAGACATATGAAAGAGGTAGGTAAACAAAGAGATTATAGATAGCAGGCCAGGACAGAAGAAAAGCTGAATAAGTGATAACAGGTGCTGAGGATAGGAGGAAATGGATGAGTGGTATGATAGCAATCGAGATAATGTGATAATGGACCTGGCAATATGTGGGAAAAAGTGACTGTACTAAAAGCAATCCATGTCTTAACAGGACCTGGTATGGGATGGGTAAAAACATGGAAGGATGGAATGAGGCTCTAAAGTTATTGAACTTGATGTTGATGCCTAGAGGCTGCAGTGTCCCGAAGCTAAAAATGAGATGCTATTCTTCGAGCTTGCGCTGAGGCTGACTGCGACACTAGAGCAGACCTGAGACAGACATATTGGCAAGGGAACATGGTGGTGTGTTGAGGTGGCAGGCAATTGGAAGTTCAAGGTCATTTTTGCAGACAGAACATATGTGTTCTGCAAAGCGTTCACCCAGTCTGCGTTTCATCTCCCCAGTGTAGAAGAGACCACACAGTGAACAGCAATTGCAGTAGACTAGATTAAGTGAAGTGCAGGTAAATCGCTGCTTCACCTGGAAAGTATGTCTGGGGCCCTGGATCTGGAGGAGGTAAATTGGCAGGTGTTACATCTTCTGCAATTGCATGGGAAGATGCCTTGGGGTGTGGGAGAGTGTTGGGAGTGAAGAACGAGCAGACTGGTGTGTGCAGAGGGAATGGTCCATGCGGAAGGCTGACAAGGTAAGAGAAGGGAATATGTGTCCAGTGGTTGCATTCCACTGGAGATAGCGGAAATGGTGGCAAAGATCCTTTGGATCCATAAGCTGGTGAAGTGGTAAGTGAGGACTACAGTGACCCTATCATTGTTGTGGGAGGGAAGACAAAAGAGGTCTGGTTTGAAGTGCAGAAGATGGGTTAAACATGGCTAAGCATCCTGTTGCTCTTAGTATGGGAAATCCTCAGTTGAGGAAAAAGGTGGACATTTCTGAGGCTGCCCTGCCTCTGCAGAAGGTGGCATCATCAGAACAGATGCGATGGAGGTGGAGAAACTGGGGGAATGGGACAGAGTCCTTAGAGGAGGTAGGGTGTGAGTTTGTATAGTCATGGTAACTGTGGAAGTTGGTGAGTTTGTAGAGAATGTGGGTGGCCAGCCTAATCCCAAAATGGAAACAGAGATGTCGAGGAAGGGAAAGAAGGAGTCAGAGATGGACCAGGTGAAGGTGAGGGTAGGGTGAAAATTGGAAGCTCTGCAAGGACTGTTCCCTCCATGACTCTCTGGTCCACTTCTCCTCCATTCTCAATACCTCCCCACAGTTTACCTGCCTGTTTACCTCCCCCTCCTCCCTATTCAGAGTGTCCGACATACCTTCGGTGAAGCAGCGATTTACCTGCACTTCAGTCAATCTAGTCTACTGCATTTGCTGTTCACAATGTGGTGTTCTCCACACTGGGGAGATAAAAAGCAGACTGGGCAACAGCTTTGCAGAACACCTATGTCCTATCCATAAAAATGACCTTGAACTTCCAGTAGCTTGCCCCTTCAACACACCACCGTGTCCCCTGGTCAACATTTCTGTCATTGGCTTGCCGCACTGTTCCAGTGAGCCTCAGCGCAAGGTCAAAGAATAGCTCCTCATTTTCCATTTGAGAACCTTGCAGCCTCCAGGACGAATATCAATTTCGATAACTTAGAGGCTAATTACATTCCTCCTTTTTTCCCCCACTGCACACTAGGTCCTGTTCTGACATGGGTTGCTTTTAACATAGTCACCTATTCTCACCTATTCCTAAACCCACTGTCAAAATGTATGCATTGCATTAAGCAATTTTCTCTCTCATAGCTCTAATTATCACTTTTTTTTCCTGTCCTCAAGTTCTATCCATTATCTCCTTGATAATGTACACTTTTTATCTCTCTCCCACTCATGGGCTCCATCTCCACTCGTCTGTTCACTTCTCCCTGCCCCCTTCATCAATCTTTGGCTTCAGCATAAATCCCACTTTTTCTTAACTACTAACAGTTCTGATGAACAGTCACCGGACTCGAAACAGTAACACTGCTTTCTTCCGACGGATGATGCCAGATCTACTGAAGTTCTCCAAGAATTTCTACTTTTGTTTCAGATCTCCAACATCTGCAGTTCTTTGTTTTATAACTGGATGGACTGCGGTTGCTTTCTTCAGAGCAGTGGAGACTGGGGATATTATTGAGATGTCTTAAATTATGAGGGGCATAGGTAGGGTGTACATTCCCTTGGTGGAGGGACCAATGACCAGAGGACCTAGATTTAAAGTGAGGGGCAGGAGATTTCAAGGGGATATGAGGAAAAATGTCTCATTCAGAGGGAGTGGGGATCTAGAACTCACTGCCTATAAAGGTAGTAGAGGCAGGAATCCTCATAACATTGAAGAAGAATTTAGATGTGCATTTGTGACACCAAAGCAAAGGAGGCCTTGGGCCAAATACAGGAAAATAGGATTAAAATAGCAGCTGGCTTGTTATTGAGTGGTCAAAGGCCATTTATGTACTGCAGACCTTGATGACTCTATTCTGACAGATAAATTGTGGGAAGCAAAGGAATTAATGCAGAGAAAAGAGCTGGAGTGGACCATTCAATCCCATTACTTAATACAATCTTCGCTGATTCTCCACCTCGATTCCACATTCCCAATCTATCTTCATGTTCCTTATATTCACTGAGCTTCCAAAGATATATTAATCTCTTTCTTAAATATATTCAATGACTGGCCATTCTCAGCTCTCTGGGAATGGAAATATTTACTCAAGAGGGACTGCGTGGGATTGGTTTCTGAGTCAAGAGGGTTGCCTGTGAGCATTGAGCAGACTGGGCCCGTACTTTCTGGGGGTTAGAAGTGTGAGAGGTGAATTCAATCTAAACAGAAAACATTCTGAAGAGATTTGATAGGAACAGGAGTAGGCCATTCAGCCCCTTGAGCCTGTTACAGTATTCAGTGAGATCATGGCTGATTTGTGGCCTAACTCTATGTACCTACCTTTGGATCATATCCCTTAATACCCCTGCTCAATAGAAAAATTAATCTATCACCGATTTAAAATAGGCAAGACGTGGAAAGGTTGTTTCCGCAGGCTGGGTGAGCTAGACGCCAACTATCCCAGTGGATGCTCAGTCAGTGAACACTCAACTCAGAAATCATTTTGTTCATGGTATTCAGTGGTGTGGGGTGAAAATCTTGCATTTGGATTTGAAATTCAAGATCAGCCATAATTATAAATTAAAATAAATGTCTTGAAGGGTGGAGCAGCCTGGAGGGAGCGAATGGTCTTCTCTCACTTCAGTGGAATTCGTCAATGGAATTAGACAGTAAGGCAAAGATTCACAACATTATGAGTGGAGAGCTTCCCCTGTCTCAGTGCTAATTGACTGTTCCCTTATCCTGAGACTGTTTGCCCTTGTTCTAGATCCTCCGTCACAGAAACAGTCTTCAGTGTCAAACCTCAGGGGATCTCTCTCCCACTGCAACTCTCTCGTCAGAACCCCCTTCCCCTCCCCCTTTTCTGATGAAGGGTCTAGGCCCGAAACGTCAGCCTTTCTGCTCCTATGATGCTGCTTGGCCTGCTGTGTTCATCCAGCCCTGCACCTTGTTATTTCAGTGTCAACCTTGTCAGGGTCTCAAACTATTTGTGTTCTGCTAGGGTCTGGGTCAATGTTTATCCTTCACCTCAATAAATCCATCATTGAGGATGTCAGGTATGGTATTTCCAAAATGGTCACTGACCTGTCACATCCAGCGTGAGTTTGAACTCATTGTGCTCGATGCCAGATGCCACGAAGCACTTGTACTGTCCCCTGTCAGAGACTCGGACATCCTTGAGCCTGAGAGAGAGATTCCCCTGTGCCACTTTGTCGAGAAACAGTTCGGTCCGGCCTCTGTAAGCCAAGGGCTGGAGTGTCAAATCGTCCGCTCCCTCCATGTATGCATGGACAGGCAAGCTATAGCCATATGCCATGTTGATCCAGCGGACTTCCATATTCTCCAGGGGTTTTGTCATGACCAACAGACAGTCCAGGACCACGTTGCCCCCAGCAACCCCCATGATGGGAACTAATGGTCCCATCACCTCTAAATCTGCCGCTGTAGTAGCCACTGGAGAGAGAATCAGATCCATTAGTCATCACTCAGGTTATTACAGCTGTATACACTGTATTATTGTTTGTAACAAAGAAAGAAGGAGAAGCAAAGGGACAGAGAGGGATAGAGACAGAAGGAGAGACAGGGTCAAAGAGGGATGGAGATGTAGAGGGAGGGATGGAGAGACATAAAGACAGAGAGGAAGAGACAGAGGCGCTAAGAGGGGCAGAGACTGAGAGGGACAGAAATATAGTGAGGGATAGAGAAACACACGCAGGAGAAACAGAGAAAAAATAAATTATTTTGCATTCCTATATCCTCAGTCACATTCTCAGAATATTCTAGAATGCTTCGCAGCAATAAATAGCCTTTAAATGTAAATAATGTTGCCTAGTCAGAAATACAACAGACAATTTGTGCATTGTAAGATCCCAAAAGGTGTAATGAGATAAATGACTGGATAGCCTTTTTTAGTGTTTTTATATTCACCAGAGGACAGATGAGGCCAATGTCTGATGGCTCAAATGTCTGATGGCTCAAATGTCTCCAAGTATTGGGAACTTCAACTTTGCAGCACCTCCTCAGTACTGACCCGATGACAGTCAAGTATTCCCTCAGTACTGACTTTATGACGGTATAGCACTCCTCAACACTGCCCCTCCTATCGTGCAATACACACTCAAACTGACACTCTGACTTTGCAATGTTCCCTTGGTAGCTGGGCTATCACCCTAGATTACATGCTCAAATTTCTGTGTGAGTCCTGGTTTTTATTATTTTTGAAATGTATTTCCCTACCATGAGAGATCCATATAAGAGCCTGGAGCAGAAGTAGCATTCTGGAAATTCAGAAATCCAGCATCAGCAGATCCAGGGAATGATGTGTCATAGCTGTCTAAAATATTACCAGAGAATTTACATCAATAACAGGATATTCAGGAGAGTCGGTATCAGTGCAATCAATGGGCGTACTGAACAGTCACCGAGAGCAGCAATGTTAGGGTATGTACATCTACATGTGCTGACATATACACCCACATATGCTGAAACATACACTCAAATGTACGAACATATACTCAGAAATTGAAGTATACACCCAGATATACTGAAATATACACACAAATGAAAAATGTGTACACATATATTGAAATATACACCCACATGTACTGACATACACACCCACTTATACTGACTTACGCATATAGACTTCCATAAAGTTACTTGCACGCCTTCCCAATTTTCATATTATTCTCTCCTCTGTTTATAGAATTTTCACTAATTTGTACATCTATGTGACTCTTCCAAAGCTGGAAAATAGTAGAGATTGTATAGATTGAGATTGCTTTCAATGGAGCTGAGGTGACTGAACAGATATGATTGAAATGCATAAAATTATGAGGGACATAGACAGGGTAGACAGGAAGATACTTTTTCCCCTTGGTGGAGTTACTGATTTAAGGTAAGGGGCAGGAGGCTTCAATGGGTTGTAAAGAAAATTTATTTCACCCAGAAGCTGGTGGGAATCTGGAAGAGTGGGAGAGGCAGAATTCTTCATAATATTTAAGAAATATTTAGATGTGCACTTGCAATACCGAGGCATATAAGGCTAAGTGGAGAAAAATAGAATTAGAATAGTTACACAGTTGTTTTGACCGGCACAACTGGCATAAAACTCATGAGAAGGAATGTACTGATGGGACTGGCATTTCTGAAGGTGGGCTGGATGAATTGTATCCAATAGTATTGATGTAAACCATGGATTAAAAAAAAAGTTCCTCTGAGGATCATTTTCCAATCCTCAACAGATGCAGGCAAGGAACCAGAGGATTGGAGGTTTGCAAGTATTATACCATATATGCCAATTAATTACACTTGTTGGTGGGCAAATTACTGGAATCTATATTGAGCAAAATGATTAACTATTTCTTAGTGAGACATGAGTTGGTCAGAAATAGTCAGCCTGGTTTTGCTAAGTTAATTCATTTCTCTCTCCTTGAATTAGATTTTTAAAGGAAGTAACAAGGACAAATGATGAGGATAGTGCATTGGATGTTGACTACATGCATTTCAGTAAGGCATTTGATCCCACATAGCAGACTGGTCAGAAAAATTAAAGCCATGGGGTTAAGGGGAATTTGATGAGTTGGATCCCAAATTTGCTCAACCACATGAAACAAAGTGTAATGGTCAATAGGTGTTTTTGTGAATGAGAAACATTTTTCAATGGTGTTCCACAGGATCCAGTGTTGGGTGCTTACATGACAGTGTTAATAATTTAGATTTAAATATTGGAAGCATGATTGGGAAATCTGCAGACATAAAAACTGTACATGTAATTGATAGGGCTGCAAATTACAGAATGAAGTCAATGGTTTGCTTGTGTGGCTGGAAAAGTGACAAGTGGAATTCGATCCAGAGAGATGGGAGGATGTATAATTGGGAAGGGAAAACAAAGCCAAGGAATACACATTAAACAGGAGGGAATTGAGGTGCACAAAAATAAGGATCTCATAGTGTACATCCACAGTCCCAGAAGGTAGCAGGGTAAGTAGGTAAGGAGGTAAAGAATGCATATGTGGAAGCTTTCCTTCATTGTGTGAGGCAATGAATTATAAAAGCAGGATGTAATTGCTGTGTCTGTATAAAGACCCTGGACACAGATGCGGTTTTCTGTACAGTTCTAGTCAGTGTCTACAGGAAAGACACAATTACAGAATTCAAAAGATTTACAAGAATGTTGCGGGGTTTGGAAATTGCAAGAATGAGGAAAGATTGAGTAGGCTAGACTTGTTTTCCTGACAATAGAAGAGGCTGAAGGGTGACTTAATCATGATGTAAAAAATAATGTGGCTGTACAATAAAGTGGACAGGGAAGACATGTTTCCCCTGGCGGTGCAACCAACGACTAGGGGACAGAAATTGAAGGTGATGAATATAAAGCTTATAGGAAACAAGGGGACACACTCTCCCCTTCACCCAGGGTCTGTGAACCGTCATCCTCCCACAGCCCGGCCCTCCCAGTATCCGGGACAGGCCTCTGCTCGTTTCCGGGACTGAGTCCCACTTTCCCCCGGGACTGAGTGTGAGATCCAGGAGATCCCCATCGAGAGGGAGATCGGAGTCCATTACATTGAAATAGACAGGAGCTGAAATTACCACCAAACTCACCCAGAAAAGAAAATCCAAAATTCGGGAAGGGCGCCATAAAAGAGCAGAGATCAGAGCTTTCAGTTTCTATTTGATGTCACGTCCACTCCTCCTGTCCATAAACTATTCAGCTGATAATTTTCGGGCGTCAACTTCATAAAAAAAAAAGAGGACGGAGTTCTGAATTTAATCCGGAGAATTTTGAGCTGAGCTTTCATCAGTTTAACGTCAATGCTCCTGTACCCTCTGTAACATTGCAATATTGAAATGTTTGATCAACTTCCTGCGGCAAAACGGACTTGTCCCATTGCTAAAAGTCTGCACGCCAAAATACCGTTTGAACTGTCCTCTGTACCTTCACTGGTGTGATCACACACTTCCTGTAATAAGTTCCAGAAGTTGTACACAGCTCTCCGCAGTCTTAGGAGAGGTTGATAAAGTCATAATCTCCCTGCTTTTCACTCTGGGCTACAGCAAATAAAGTGTTCCTTGTTCAGATATATGAACAGGCAAGGAATAAAGGGATACGGACCACATTGTGACAAAAGGTTTTTAACTTAGAAAGGTATCATGTGTCGAGGTCATTTTGGTGGGCCGAAGGGCCTGTTCCTATTCTGTAATGTCCTTTGTTCTTTGTTTATTACCTTATAACTACAACACCTACCAGCCCTGCCACCTACGGAGATATACGGACATGCAAAGCAAGCTTCCTCTCTTCTGAATACGGGTCACGGAAGAAAGGATCTGAAACATTGACTTTCCTGTCTCTCTGTAGGTACTCTCAGTCCTGCTGAGTTTCTCCAGCAATTGTTTCTGCTCTTCTGCTTTTCTTTAGTTTTCAGCATCCTCCTGTTTGTGATATGTTCCCCTGCTTTTGTTGCCCTCCCTAAATACTTCACACTTCTCTGAATTGAACCCCATTTGCAACTGTTTGTCCCCTTCTTTTGGAGTTCAGAGGGAAATTTGAACCAGAGCTAACTTTAACGATACTGGTGAGGTTGGGTGAGATGTTGATTTTACCCTCTGTCTGATTTTCATGCCATTTGAATTCCCTACTAAAAGAACCTGAATTCTATTAGAACCCCTGCTCATAATCAACTTCCCAACCAATCAGCACCCTATTCTCTAGACAACCGTGAGGTGATGTATTTTGGGAAGTCAAATTCAGGAAATGGCCTGATCCTGAGAAGCATTGTTTTTCTGAGGGATTTCAGGGTATAAGTTCATTGCTCCCTGATAGTGGCAACACAAGTGGATAAGGTGCTGAAGAAGGCATACAGCATGCTTGACTTAATCAGTGCGGGCATTGAGTATAAAAGTTGTCAAGTCACGTTACAACTGTATAAGACTTTAGGCAAGCCAAAAGTACTGTGCGCAATTCTGGTCACCACACTATAGGAAGGATGTGGAAGGATCTGGAGAGAGTGCAGAAGAGGTTTACCAGGATGTTGCCTGGATTGGAGTGTATTAGCTTGAAGGAGGGGTTGGACAAATTTGAATTGTTTACACCAGAGCATTGGAGGCTGAGGAGCAACCTAAGAGAAGTATCTAAAACTATGGGCCATGGATACAGTGGATAGTTGGAGTTTCTTTCCCACAATTAAAATGTCAAATACTCTGAGGGATACATTTTAGATGAGAGTGGGTAAGTTTAAAGGAAATGTGTGAGGAAAGTTTTTTAGACAGGCAGTGGTAGGTACAGGGAACACGCTGCCAGGAGAGGTCGGAGGAGCAGATATGACAGTAACATTTATTAGGCGTTTACACAGACACGTGAACAGGCAGAGAATAGAGGGGTATGGACTTTGTCCAGGCAGAGGGATTAGTTTAGAATAGCATTACAGGCAGCACAGACATGATGGACAAAAGAGCCTATTTCTGTGCCAGACTGTTCTATGTTCTCCTGATGTTGTGATGATTTCAAATTTGGCATTCTTGCATTTGTCCTGAAGAAATGCAAGATGGAAAGCTTTAGAAACACGTCTCCCTTTTCAGGATAACCCTGCAGTGTCGAATGCAGCTGATTGTTGGTCCATTGATAGTGGCAGAAGGGTATATTGCTCTGATCAAACAGGTTCATGCTTGAGCTGTTGCACAGTCACTTAAAAGAACCTAAACACAGGTCAATACAAAATGGTTCTTTCCGTGATTCAGGTTTGTCCCTGTTAAATAAAATGTGGATATTATGGCAAATGTAACTTAAGGGAATCCAATCATGTCTGAGCATGCATAAATCAGAGACATTGCTTGCACAATCACTTGTGGTTCCTGTCAGTGTATGAACCATATTGTTTGTTGTAGGTGCTATATGAGCCTGAGGATCAAAATTCAGGACCAGCAGCTTTCAATTTCTGATGGACATGAATGATCAAGTTGGGATTTTACAACAAGTGTCATCACTTTAAATAATTCTATTTAAATAATGTTATTTATGCTCACATACTCTGCATATTAAACTAGGCCTCTGGATTACTAAAATAACACACTATTAAGGGGAAGTGGTAATTACAGGAATACAGAAACAGAGTAGACCATTCAGCCCCTCAAAATATTTTCCATCATTGAATGAAATTATGGCTGAGTTGTGGTCTAACTCCATATAGCTAACTTTGGCCCATAACCCATCATACCCTTGCTTCAGAAAAAATGATCTACCTCAGATTTAAAATTAACAACTGATCCTGCATCCACTACCATGTGGAAGAGAGTTCCAAAACTCTCTGTGCACCTTTGTGTGTTGAAGTGCTTCCCAATATTTCTCCTGAATTTTCTGACCCTAATTCTCACTCTGCGCCCGGTAGGTTTAGAATCGCAATGCAGTGGAAAGAGTTTTATCTCCAACTACCCTGTCTTTTCCTATTAATATCCTATGAGGGAAAGGTGTGAATCAGGAGGGTGGAGAGGAAAGAGTAAGAGGGAGCAGTATGCTCATTCTGTATCTCTGTCTGTCCACATCTTTGTCTCTCTGTCTCAGCTCAGGAACAATCGAAGCCCGGAGAGATTAATTTAAATTTTATGTATATTCCCTCTAAAACCGTGGCTTCTGTTATTGTTTTTCACTTCTTTGTGAATGATGAGATAGAACATACATAGGAACAAAGGACTTAAGAGCAGGAATAGGTCACCTGGCCTATCAAGCTGTTCTGACGTTCAATGAGATCTCACCTCCATTTTCCTGTCTGCATAATTTAACCTTTCACTCCCTTATCTATGAAAAATCTATCAAATTCAACTTTGAATAATTTTAAAGACCCAGCCACCTGTTCTTTCTAGGGAAGACAATTCCTCATTTCAATGACCCTCAAAAAGCAATTCTGCTCTTGATCTTTAAAGGGAGACTTTTCATTCTTAAACTATGTTGCATAGTTTTAGTCTTTTCGCCCACAACCTGCAAGAGGAAACAACCTTTGGGTTTCCACCCCATCACTTCCTTAAGATCCTATATCATTCCTCATTTTGCCAACAGTCCTGCCCTGCCTGTTCAAATCTCTTCATTTCCTTGTTCTGTTTAAAAGATCCCTATGCATCTCATTTCCCAACCTACTCTGCCATTCTATCATCGTCTGTAAGCAATGGAACACTGCCACCTGCATGTTTACCTCCAAACCACTCACCATCTGATATGCAACTATATCAGTGCTCCTTCATTGTTACTGTGGACGGTATTGTGGAACTGCCTCCCTAATGGCATTGGGTTTACCGAGAACAAATCAACTTTAGCGTCAGTCTGCATTTCAAACCAGCCATCGAACCAACTGAGCTAACTGACAACCCATTCACCATGAAGACATGGGCATTGCTTGAATGTATTCCTGAGGGTTTCATCACATAATTGCCCTGCCTGCCATCTCCCAACCTCTCTCTCCCATCATTGGTCACCCACAATATCTATCCTCACAGTAACTACCTGTCTCCAGCCAGCCAATTGGATGTTAAGCATCTCCCACATTTTCATAACCAGTGAATGAAAGTGTTGATTGAAAATAATTCTTTACATGAGCCCAATGAATTATTTCACACCCTGTCTGCAGGATCCCAAATCCAGGAGAGTTTGGATCAATCCTGGAGAATCAGTAAGCTGGCTTTTCCCAAGAACTGAACTAACCATTGTGTTTCAGTGCGAATGCAGGAGAACAGAGGAGACTTCCCAGCTGTGGAAATTCATTTCTGTTTTAATAAAAAATATGCAGCGTAGTCCTTAAAAGAACACAATGATTAAAATAATCAAATTTATATAACATCTTTTATGTAATAAAAGATCAAAAGGCACTTCACAGGACTGCAAATGTACAAACTTCAGCATTTAGCACATCTGGGTGGTGATGTCAGATGGTCATTCGTTCAGTCAGCAGGATTTTAAGAGGTGTCTTGATTTTTGAAAATGTGGCAGAGGGGTTAGAGGTGGAAGAGAGACCACGACTTCTGATTGCATGATCCCGAATGATGACGCAATTAAAAGCACTATCATCTTTCAAGAGGCCAGAATAAGAGGAACAAAGACATCTTGTGGGGGGTTGAGGGGGGGTTCACGGAGCTGAGGGACCATGTAGAGATGGAAAGGGTTGGTGGGAGATGGAGGGATCTGAAAACAATGATGAGAATTTTAAAACCTGGGAGTCAATGCAGGTCAGCAAGAACTGGGGCAAGGGGACAACGGGATTTACTGCAAGTAAAGGACCCTTTGCAGTTTTGTGGTCAACCTCAGGTTAATGAAGCATAGAACGTGGGGGAACTAGCCAGGAGTGCACTGAAATAATCGAGCCCAGAGGACACCACTGTGAGGATGAAGGTTTCAACAGCAGATAAGCTGAGATGAGTGTGGAATCAGGGGATTTTATCCCAGTGACTGACTATGTCCATTACCCTCGCAAGACTTTGAGAGGAAGCCAATTTGATGTTATGTTTGACTTCATGATTCCTGGCCCTGTAGTGAAAAACAGAGTGAGGTGGAATTAGGCAGCCTTGGTGAGAGTTGCTTGGAATCTCACCTTCAGGTCAAATTGTGAGCAGACTGGCATTATCCGAGACTGTCGTCAAGGTGACAGAAGGAGCTGGTAACTCAGGAACTGTGTTTGGAGTGGAACTGAAAACAACGGGTTTGGTCTTCCCAATATTTAATTGGAGAGAATGTTCTTGTTCACCCAGTACTGGAAGTTCAGCCAGCTGCCTGATAATTTAACATTGTAGGAGGGTCGAGAGTGCTGGGCATTGAGGTAGAGCTGGGTGTGGTCAGTGTTAAGGAAGAGAGCTAATTCTCTTGATGGATGGTGTCACCAAGGGACAGCAGTTGGCTAAGAGGGAATGTTGCCTGGAATAGTGAGTGCTTTTAGTAGATAAGAGCACGGAACTAATACTGTCACGGTTTATGTAGTTCAGCAAGATCATATGACAAATGGTTAAACTAATTGTCCATCACATCTGAATCCTCTAGAATTACAGGGTAGGGATGAGGAGCAGATTGGGCTAATGGCCAAGATGGCAGAGAGAGAGAGACTGGGGCATCAAAAGTTGACATAAATTGAATGAAAGGTCTCGGTTTCAGAACCATTGGCTTTTGGAGCAGGAAGGAATTGTCTTTTGGATTGAAATCCCCAGAAGAGCTGAAATTCAACACAAAAGGTGCAGAGTTGCCACTTCCTGTGCTTCAAATAAGCCATCTTTCTAACCTTAGTCATAACTTAATCTGAGTTTAGCTGAACATTCAACACCAACTTCACTGACACTTAACTGCTTTACAGAAGGAGCAGATGCATTAGTGTTGAATAAAGGAGCATTTATTGCTCAAGCAGAGACTGGGATAGAAACCTGTGTCCCAAGAGCATTAATCAGATTGCTAGTCATTAGAAGTACATCATCATCTCCTTTTACATCTGCACTATCTCAGCCACTCTCATGTGTTTATCCAGCTTCCCCTTAAGTATGTTACTATTCATTTCAATTGCTCCATTTGGATTTATTAAGAATTACTTTCGATTTATGGTACTGATTTTTGGTCTAGCCCATCACCATTCGAGTCAATACTTTCAAGATGGGAATGGGCCTGTGAAGGGTGAGTGGGACAAGAGCTCGGGGCAACAAAAGCAACGTGTACAAACTACTTGTGTCACCCACACAAGTGCCAGCGTTGATTCTCTTCACTGAGCATGATGTATCATGCAAACCATGTACAAATAAAAATGGCAATGCCTGTATCACTTATCACAATCTCTTCCCCTTTGCAAAAAGTGAATTAGTTTCGCTCCTTCTCGATCTTGTCCATCTTTCTTCTCCAAGGCCCCGTGGATAAGGGCTGTTCGGGGATGGACAATGGGGAATTAAAGGGGGCAGATTGTCATCCCCTCTTGGGATCCCCAGGGGCTGAAGAATGGGTAGATTTCCTCTGTGAATTTCGCCGTGCAGCTGTAGATTTGCTCCATGCAGTCAGCATCATAGAAACGAACTGTCCCCTCCTCGTAGTTCAGGTAGATGCCAATTTTCGGAGCAATCGTCTTGTACTCAAGTTCTACAGGCATCGCTTCATAGGCCTCATAGGTATCACCCCGCTTCCCGATGGTCCAATACCCGTTCTCCGGGCTCAGTGTGATCCATTCGTTCCTGGAGATGGATTTCTCGACCACTCCCAGATCCCAGTCAGGCTTGTTGCCCACCAGCACCTCCCAGTATTGGCTCCCACTCTTGTACCCTTCTTTCGCGATCACAAAGAGCCGGGAGGTGAACCTCTTCGGGCTTTCCGGAAGGTCCAGCCAATTTTCACTGAACGTCACGGTCAGCTGGTCCTCTGAGATTATCAGGTAGGGGTTGGCGGTCTCTGGGTCAAAGGTCACAGGTACTGTCAACACAAAAGGAAGTCACAGGTCAGGCCTTTGACACTAACTTTCAGCATTCTCCAGAAATCACTGATGTGAGTGGGCAACTGGAAAACGTTTAAAGAACCACAGCATAGGAGGAGGCCATTCAGCCTATTGTGAGTGTGACGGCTCTTTGGTAGAGTTACCCGATCAGTCCCATGCCTTTTCCCTACGGTAGAAAGGGACGTTGAAATGGATCAAGCTTCGATCAAGCCCCATATACCACACAGTTCTGGGCACCAATACAGAAAGAGGCTATGGTAGCCTTGGAGTGGATGCATTACAGTTCCACCAAAATACAACTGAAGTGAACAAGATTAAATAGATCTGGTTTTGTATATCATAAATATAGAAAATGAAGGAATGTTCCAACTGACATATTTAATAGTTAAAGGATTCGATCGGAGGGTGACAGGGAGAAACAATTCCCTCTGGTTGTGTGTGGGGGGCAGGGTACACAGAAGGACAGAATCTCAAACCCTAACCAAGGCTGTTCGGGCTACATCAGGAAGCAATTTTTCACACAAAGGAGAGTGAAGATCTGGAACTCTTCCCCCAGAACATATTATTGAGGGAGCTACAATGGAAGCAACATTTTTTTTAATATCAAAGATCAGTTCTTCAGTTAATGTGCACGATTGGGGCCATAGAGACAAGTTGTGTACAAACTTGGCCAGCACATGAGGAGACTGTGCCAGGTTTTAATGGGTCGAGGGATGAATGATTGGCTGGAGAATTCTCCTGCTCTTTACATGACGCTGTGTGACCTTAAACAGCACTTCTCAAAGGATGGCCTTCGTACTTTAACTCCCCATCAAAGGCAGAGTTCTGGTTATCTTAAACCTGAAGGGAGTGGAACAGAGCTCCCAGCGTGATTCCCGGGAAATGGGGGAAGAACGTGTCAAAGTGACCAGAAAACCCCTCCTCACCTGCAGCAGCAATGACCCTTTCGGCAGCTGAAAACACAGAGAATCGAAGTTAAAGGATCATTGAACATTTTCTTTAACCACCACTACCAGCACCTCACCCACCCACCACCAACACAGCTTGACTCATTTTGTGACAAATAACCACTACCTACGACCCCTCCATCCCCCCATACAAGCATTAATGCATTCAACAACTGTCAGCATTACTTGAGGTCTTGCAGAGTATAAAGGAAGCTGAAAAGAACTTAAACACGAAATTAGGAGGGCTAGAAGGCACCATGATGTGTCCTTGGCTTGTATGATTAAGGAGAATCCCAAGGCATTTTATACATATATTAGGAGCAAGGGGTAGCTCAGAAAAGGGTAGGTCCACTCAAGGACAAAGGTAGGAATTTATGTGTGGAGCCACAGGAAGTGGGGCTGTTCCTCAATGCATACTTTCCATTAGCATTCACCAAGGAGACGGACATGGATCATGGTAAGATGAGAGGGGAGTATGTTGATATTCCGGGGCTTGTCAATATGAAAAAGCAGGTGTTTGAAAAACATTAGGGCAGATAAGTTCCCAGGGTCTGATGGGATCTAGGATACTGAAGGGGGCAAGGGAGGAGTTTGATGGGACCTTGACAGAGATGTTTGTACCCTCTTTAGCCACAGGCAAGGTCCCAGACAACTGGATAATAGCTAAGATTCTTTCATTGTTTAAGAAATGCAACAGGGATAATGCAGGAAATTATAGGCTGGTGAGTCTTACATCAGTGGTAGGGAAATTATTGGAGAAAATTCTTAGGGACAGGATTCACTCGTGTTTGGAAAAGAATGGACTTATTCAGGATAGTCATCATGGCTTAGTTCAAGGGAGGTCTTGTCTCACAAATTTGAATTTTTTTGAGGAAGTGACAATGATAATTGATGTAGGAGGGCGGTGGATGTTGTCTACATGCACTTTACTGAAGCATTTGACAAGGTCTTCATGATAGGCTGGACCAGAAGATTAAGGCACATGGGATCTAGGGTGAGTTGGTAAGTTGGATACAAAATTGGCTTTGATCTTGGAAGACAGAGGGTAGTTGTGGAGGGGTATTTTACTGACTGGAGGAAAGTGATCAGTGGTGTTCCACAAGGATCAGTCCTGGGACCTCAGTTGTTTGTAGTATATATAAATTATTTGGATGAAAATGTAGGTAGTCTGATTAGTACATTTGCAGATGACATGAAAATTGGTGGAGTTCTGGAGAAAATGATCAATGAATAGAGTTACAATTTGGAAAGTTGAGTGGAGAAATGGCAGATGGATTTTAATCTGGACAAGTGTGAGGTGTTGCACTGTGGGAGGTCAAATGTAAGAGGAAGGTATACAGTAAATGGCAGGACCCAGAGGATCATTGATTAAAGAGGGATCCTGGTGTGCAAGTCCATAGCTCCCTGAAAGTAGTAACACAAATGGATAAGATAATAAAGAAGGCATACAGCATGCTTGCCTTCATCAGTCGGTGCATTGAGTATAAAAGTTGGCAAGTCATGTTGCAGCTGTTCAAGACTTCAGTTAGGTCACATTTGGAGTACTGTGTGCAGTTCTGATCACCACACTATTGGGAGGATGTGGAGGCTTTGGAGAGAATGCAAAAGAGGTTTACCAGGACATTGCCTGGATTGGAGCACATTATCTATAAGGTGAGATTGGACAAACTTGGATTGTTTTCAAAAGAGCTTCAGAGATGACGGGCAAACTGATAGAAGTTATAAAATTTTGTGGGGCGTGGATAGTCCCAAGGTGGAAATGTCAAATACAAGGGGCATCGATTTAAGGTGAGAGGGGAAACATTTAAAGGAGATGTGCAAAGCAAGTTTTTTTTTACGTAGAGGGTGGTAGGTGCCTAGAATGCTCTGTCAGGGGACACGCTAAAGGCAGAGATGATAGCAATGTTTAAGAGGCATTTAGACAGACACACAAACAGGCATTAAATAGACAGATTATGGACCACATGCAGGCAGGTGGGACTAGCTTAGAACGCCATCATGGACGGCACAGACGTGGTGGGCCGAAGGACCTGTTCCTGTGCTGTACTGTTCTATGCTCCACCGTGCAGTGCCCGATGTTCTGGAAACATAGAAACAGTTATAATCTTTCCACAAAAATCGAGGAAGGATTTTAGCTTTCCCACAGCGGAGATGTCACTGATGGGAAACAGTTGAGGTCTTCTCAAGGGATGGGCTTTGTTGGGTCAATGGGCTTTTCTGATCCGTAACTTTTAGCTGTCAGGGAGAGGAGTGATGACCCCCTGTCCAGGTACATGTACGAGGGTCAGTAACACATCAAAGGCATACAGCCAGACTAATATTCCACAGCTCCACTCCATCCCATCAATCAACACTATCACTGAATCTTTACAGTGTTGACAGATGCCATTCAGCCCATTGGTGCTGGCATCTATCAAATCTCCAAACATTGATAGGACAGTGGGATAAGCCAACAGGCTATCTAGCCTTTCTGTGAAAGTGGAGGGAGTCAGGTTCAGATGGGAGCACACTGTGGAGGTCAGAGATAGAGAAACACTGAGAATTTGACCAGTGCTGCACCAGCCCATTGAGACCTTACCTGTTTGGGAAAGAATCTTCTCCAGAGCTGTAATGAAGCAAAGATATCTTCATTAATAAAACATTACCTCCCTGTGGCATGACCAATGCTCTACTCAATCAGAACAAGACCACCAATCCTACCACAAACTCATCCAATCAGAAAAGTCAAGTCCACTTATTCCACCTCCCAATGCTGTCCAACTATACCCAGCCTCAGCTCATCCATCACTGAAACTCTCATCCATTCCTATGTTACCTCAAGACCATATTATTCCAATATCTTCCCACCACAATCCTCAGTCAACATGACGGAAGGAGACAGAGAGCAACAGAAACAGCGTGACAGAAAGCGAGCGAGAGTGCGAGAGACACACAATGATAGATCGAGTGAGAGGCAGGCAAAGTGAGGCAGTGAGGCAGTGGGACAGTGGGACAGTGGGACAGTGGGACAGTGAGACAGTGAGACAGTGAGACAGACAGTGACAGAGAGAGGCAGACAAGAGGAGGCAGTGGGAGAGAGGTAGAATAAGGGATATACACACTAGGTCACATAAATTTACGCCTCAGGACAGGGAGCAGGCCACTCAGCCCCTCGAGTCTATTCTGCACATTCAATGGCTGATTTGATTCATTCACATTTCCTCCTACCCTTTCTGATAGCCTTTCACCTCTTTCTCAGCAAGTATCTAGCAACATCTGCATTAATAGTATTCAAAGTTAGAAATCACACAACACCAGGTTATTGTCCAACAGGTTTATTTGAAACCACAAGCTTTTGGTGCGATGTTTCTTTGTCAAGTGAAGTCCTGATGAAGCAGCAGCATTCTAGAAGCTTGTAATTTCAAATAAACCTGTTAGACTGCAACCTGGTGTCTTGTGACTTCTGACTTTGTTCATCCCAGTCCATCACTGGCACCTCCACATCATGGCATTTATAGTATTCAAAGACTCTGCTTCCACCACCTTCTGAGGAAAAGACTCATGATCAGGGCAAGCTCGAAGGGCCGAGTGGCCTACTCCTACTTCCTTTGTTTCTAAATAAATGCTACAGGTCCACTGGACAGATACAGGCCATTCAGCCCAGGAGGTCAATCTCAATGATTTCCTCCAGCATTAGAAACATCTTTTCCATGTCTACTGTATGGAAGCTCCTTTCAAAACTTTAATAATTTAAATCTGAAAGTCCCATCCTCAGTCTTTCTGTTCAGCCTTGGTTATTGGGTTTATCCTCTCAGATTTCATTTTCCAATTCCATGTCCAACTCAAGAAAGACAGAGACAAAGAAAGAGGACCCCAGTATGTATTTAAATTGCAGCTTAAGGTGGAGGAACGTACCCAGGTTCAGCCACAGTGAGAATCAGAATGTGAGAGAGAAGCATCCCTCTCACATTGGATTGAGAGTAACTTACCTAAATTAGCATTAGCACTCTCTGTGAGAAAACAAAGCAAAGAAAAAAACACTTAATTAGTGATAGTAGAGAAACAATCTTCATGCTTGAAATTATTAACTGATAGAAACTGGATCAGGACAGGCTTTCATTGTCCAGGGAGACACAGAGACATCTTTCATTGTGACTGGCTTTGGATCTAGATCAGATTTCTGCATGGACCTGGCCTAGGGCATGAATCAGATCTCTGCCAGAACTTCACATAGTATCTGGGTCAGATCCCTGTCTGGACCTCACCTATTATCTGGATCAGAGCTCTGCCTAGCCCTTGGAGGGGGGAAGCAGGATGCTTTGTACTCACCAACTAGTGGTAGGCTATTAGCCACAAGCTACCACCTACTAAAAGACAGATCATTCCCAGGTTTGGGATCAAAATCCATCAATCCCAATTGAAACGAGAAACCAACGGAACATATCCAACTCAGTGATGTGGATACAAGTCAAAACAACAGTCAACAGAAACACTGAATTAGAAAACTCACCAACATTGTTCTCAAGGTCCTCTGAAAAAGGAAAAAGACACATCAAGGATGAGCTGCGACCATCAGTTCAGAAGATTGGAAATTTATAGAACACACCGCTGCTACTGAGCACCAGGGGTAGAGAGAGGGAAGGGTGTGGTGCCAGTCAAATGGACTGCTATTTCCTCGATGGTGTCAAGCCTCTTGAGTGTTTAGGAGCTGTATTCATCCAGACAAGTAGGGAGTATCCCATCACAGTTCTGACTTGCGCGTTGTAAGTGGAATAATATTAAAACTTTTAACAGTCCTCTTGACACCTACAAATGGCAGATATCATCTCATTGATCTGAACCAGAGAAAGATGGTGCCTGTCAGTGAAACTCAACCAGAGGTCTGGAGCAGGCCTATGGCTGTATTTTGGAATACAGCATCCCAATTAACTCAGCTCCAGGACATCTCTGCAGGAGTTCCTCAGGGTAGTGTCCCAAGCCCAACCATCTTTACCTGCTTTGGCAATGACCTTCTTTCAACCATAAGGCCAGAATGGGGGTGTTCGCTGCTGACTGAACAATATTCAGCACCATTCATGACTCCCCAGTTACTGAACACAGCTCGTGTTCAAATACAACGGGATCGGGACGATATCCAGGCTTGGGCTGACAAGTAGGAAGTAACATTTGCGCCACACAAATACCAGGCAATGACCATCACCAATGTGAGATAATGTAACCAGTGCCACTTGAAAAGTTAATGGTGTTACCATCACGGAATACCCCCACAATCAAATCCTGGGGATACCATTAACCAAAAACTCAACTGGACTCACCAGATAAGCAGAATGGCTGCAAGAGAATATCAGACACTAGGAATACTGCGGTGAGTAACTCACATCCTGACTCCCAAAGCCTGTCCAAGGGACAAGTCAGGAGTGTGATGGAATACTCCCCCCTTCTGTGTATGAGTGCAGCCCCAACAACACTCAAGAAGGACAAAGCAGCCCGCTTGATTGGCACCACATCCACAAATATCCATTCCCTCCACCACTGACACTCAGTAGCAACAGTGTGTACTATTTACAAGGTGCACTACAGAAATTCACCAAAGATCCTCAGACAGCACCTTCCATACCCATAACCACTTCCATCTAGAAGGACAATGGCAGTAGATACGTAGGAACACCACCACCTGCAAGCTTTCGTTCAAGTCATTCACCATTGTGACTTGGAAATATATCACCGTTCCTTCAATGTCGCTGCGTCAGAATCCTGGAATTCCCTCCTTAAGGGTTTTGTGGATCTACCTACAGCACATGGACTGCAGGGATTAAAAAGGCAGCTGACCACCACCTTCTCAAAGGGACGGTCAATAGACATGCAGGCCCAACCAGCGATGCCCACAGCCCATGAGTGCATAAGACAAAACTGACTGCAACAGGCACACTGGAACACATTGTCCCACTGGCTACAGGGGCCTCTCTGGGACACTCTGTCCCACTGGCTACAGGGGGCTCTCTGGGACACTCTGTCCCACTGACTGCAGGGGGCCAGAGTTCTTCAACAGCAAGCACAGTACCGTGGAACCCTCTACGTGGTCCCCTTTATCTTGGACTGAGCGCTCAGTGACAGTCAAGATTCATCAAGTGCAAACATTTGTGAGATTGAAGGAACACTCTCAACAGTAGATGGGAAATAGCTGAACTGATTCTTACTTGTTTGATTGCATAGCTCTTCATACTCTGCAATAAAAAGAACAAGGATCAATGGGCAACCATGGTCAACAACAATAAAAACTTGTATTTACAGAGAATCTTTAACATAGTAACACATCCCAAGGTGCTTCACAAGAGTGAACAAAATTAGATAGCTAGCCAAATAAGGAAATATGAGCAGCTTTTCAAAAGGGTACACAGAGAGATAAGACTTTGGTCATCTTTTCAGTATGCTGGAATGTCGGAGAGGTTTCCGGTGGGTCTTTCAAAGCTCAGGGCCCAGGTATCAGCAGTGGAGATTTTAAAATCAGGATTCGAAGGTTGATAGGGACTGGAATCCAACGTTTGTCAGTGACCCCAGGAGTTAACTATCGGCAAATGATCATTAACTAACAATGAAGCTTGGCAGTCCAGCTCAGAAACAATGATAGAGGATTAGAATACAAAGGGATTGGAGGCCCAGTGAGATTAGGATCTCTCATGGCACAATGATAGTGTGCCTACGTCTGATCCAGAAGTCTTGGGTTCAAGTCCCAACTGCACCAGAGGTTAATTAAGAGTATCGGGACACCCAGTGAGTATGATCCTAGCCTTTGAGTCAGCAGCTGAGATCAAATCCTGCTCCAGGACTGATGATCACAGAAGGGGCATTCATAAGATGGGTAACTATCAACCTGTAAATCCTTACAGCAGATGCTGAGACTGGGAGAGTCTCTTGATTAGCCAAATTCCATGCAGAGAGATCCCCTTCAATCTATAGGCTCTTAAACATGTTCCCAGGAAAAACCAAGCTATGGGAAGACACCAGGGCAGGTCTTTTGTCTGCCTCACAAACCAGTAGGTGTGAGGAGAATACTAGGGGGATAGAAATCATGTCTCAGCTACACAAAGCCCTCATCTGACCTTATGCATAATACTGTATTCAATTCTGGGCACCACACCTTAGAAATGTGCATTGACCCTACAGGCAGTACAAAGTCAATTTGCCAGAATGATACCAGGATTCCAAGTATCAAACTGTGAGGAGACATGACACAAGCAAGGGTTGTTACTTCCTAGAAATAAGAAGAGTAATAAGCGTTTGGTCAAAATTTTCAAGACATTAAAGAGAACAGTGAGTATCTATTTCTGTTGGTTAGACAGACTCGGACGAGGAAGCAGAGGGTAGAAACTGGGGCCTAATTTCTCAGGAATAAAATTTACAAATGCGTCCAAGCAGAAGGGTGGAGGATGTTTGGAATTCTCTTCCACAAAGAGCAACTAATGCCGAGTCAACTGTTCATTTTGATTAGTAGATTGGTAGACATGGGCCAAAGGTAAATGGAGCTTGGGCACAGATCAACTATTGACTGGTGGGACAAGGTTTTCTCCTATTGCTAACTTTCTGATTCGTTTTGAAGAGGTAGATGTCCCTGACCTCTCCCTCAGTGAATTATTAAGGAGATGGTGATGAAATATCTTCAATGACTTCCAGGGTCCCTCAGAGAGCTTCGCTGATGGACCATGTCATAGTGGGCCCAGATTCAGGAGTAGGCCAGACTGGCAGGCTGGGTACAGATTCCTCTGTACTGAACGTATGAACAAGGAGCAGGAATAGATCATTCAGGCCCTCGAGACTATCCCACTATTCAATCATTATTACCATTAGTAGCTTCACCCACCCAGTTGTCTACATCTGTCTTTTCACAATAAAAATCTCACCAACATTTCTCCACAATCAATTCTTTTCCCTGTCACTGACCTAAAATGATTGGATCTCATGGACTCCACTTTCCCAACCTGCTCCTGCCTAGGACTGAATTCACAGATTGAGATTCTGGGTTTGGCAACGGCCAAAACTCCTACAGTTCGTCCAGTGGCAATTCTAATTTTCACAAACTAAATCCAAGGGCAACAGTTTGAAAAGCCTCAGAGAAAAGACAGAACAAAACAGTTTGCCAAATAAACTGGCATCCACCCAAGGACAGGCCCTCGGTTTAAGGTCCTATTGGGAAGATGGCATCGAGGATAGTACGGTATTCCCTCAGGATGCCCTGGAAGTAAGAAGCTTGCCTCCCTGCCAATATCTCTATAGAGTAGGATTTTAGCCCCTGAGTTGCTGAGTCAGGGATAATCATTGAATCACTGTTGTACAAGAGATACGGAACTGCTAAAGGGGGAAGAGGCAAATGCTTACATGAAACATTACATACCTTTGATTGTTGGGCGTTTGTGTAGCTCTGAAAGAGAACAGAGAGGTTTTTCCACATGATGCACTGTTAGATTTGACACATATGCACATACTTTCATGTGCATTCCTCAAATGGTACACAGTTATGCGGTAATCATACACACAATACTTCTTGCATTGTGAAAGTCAAATCCTTTCCCCCCACCTTTAATCAGAAAGCATATTGTAAAATAGTGTGCATACAATTTCCTGTCACTCTCTAGATTCACAGTTCCACCATCTAGAATGCACTCTACCCTACTGCAGACCCTCCCCCTACACCTCCTCATCAGAATCCAAATCTCCAAAGACCCCTTTATGGATGTCTGTTCACAATTCTTACAATGCGACTGTTTAACTCAAGCACAACATATTTTTTCTTCCCCCATTTCAAATCTGAAAGTGGCAAGATTTTGTCTCCAAATGGAACCGAGCAACAAAATGGTCCCTTTCCTCAGAATTTTCTCAAAATGGCGCCTGGGCCCAATTCAGCATGGTGCACTACTCAAGAATGGTACACTGACACAAAGATGGCACTCTATCTCACTGTGGCAACCAGTGCCCAAAATGCCTTGCTTCCAAAGCAAAAGCTGCCATTTCACAATTGCCACATTTCATTCAAACGGCACCATGTGTCAAATTGTCACCCTGTTTTAAAGTGGCGACCCCTCTCAAAATGGTGCCTTTCTTTGTCAGTGACCAGTATGTCATACCTTTTATATGTTTCTGCTGTTTGTACTGATAGTAACCGGCAGCTGCCAGTAATCCAAAGAGCAAAATGAGAAACAGGATGAAGGCGGTGAAGAAACGTGACATCCTGGGAAAGAATTCATCTGGAAATGGGATCAGAAGAAAACTCCATTAAAAGCGAAGTTATCAAATGGACTGCAGTTCTGATCCTTAGCACACCTCCCCCCCCCCCCGCCCCACCCAAGCAGGCCTCTTTGTCGCCAGCGAAGTCTTCCCATCACCAATCTAACTACCAGCAAGTGGGGAAGTGATTATGACCACACATCTGTGCCATCTTAACCTCTGGCTGTTTAGAAGTCTGGATTGTCAGGGAACTATCTGACTAGGCGTTAAGCATGTTGCCAGGATCCCAGGAGGCAGGTGGCTCAGTCAGGTTGCAAGTTTAGAAATCAGCTCCCTTACTTCCTGGCCCTGGGATCATTGAGGGCGAGTGTGAAAAGGACCTGCTCTCTGCCCTGATGGAGACCAACCATGATTCCTGGTTACACTTATGCCACAGCAGGAGTCAATTTATTCCATCCAGCTGGTGTCAGCCTAATCAACGTCCTGATCGCAAATAAAAGCAAAGTGCTGTGAAAAGCTGAAATAGATTCAGAGAGAAAGCTGGAGAAATTCAGCAGGTCTGGCTGCATCTGTGGAGAGAGAAACAGCTAACATTTCAAGTCCACTTTAACTCTCCTTCAGAAAAGAGGATGACAAAGTCAGTAAGGAAGGTGGGAAGAAGGTTGAGAGGATGGGACCTCCATGGTGACCTCAGCAGGAACTGAACCCTCACTATAGCATCACTCGACATCACAAACCCAGCCGTCCAGTCAACTGAGAGCTAACCAAGGTATGTTCCCATGTATCTGCTGCCTTTGTCCTTCTAGATGGTAATGGTCAAGGATCTGGAAGGTGTCATCTAAGGAGCCTTGGTGATTTACTGCAGTGCATCTTGTCAACAGTACACACTGTTGCTACTGAGTGTCGGTGATGGAGGGAGTGGATATTGTGCTAATCAAGCAGGTTGCTTTGTCCTGGATGGTGTCAAGCTTCTTGAGTGTTGTTGGGGCTGCACCCACCCTGGCAAGTTGGGAGTATTCCATCACACTCCTGACTTGTGCCTTGTAGATGGTGGACAGGCTTTGGGGATTTAGGAGGTGAGTTACTCACTGTGAGATTCCTAGGCTCTGACTTAGGGGTACAGTGCTTCCTTGGGACTGGACTGGAACCCCCTCTGCAAAGGGAGCACTGATGTCAACAGGGAATTTAATCGGCAGTGAAACGTCCGGGAGTTTCCACAGTCGCATTAGAAAACGTGCAATCCCCCTTTCTGCAGCCGAGTGCGCTCACTGACCTGGGATGCGGAGGCTGCTCTGCTGTGATCTCTTCAAGATGGCGCTCTTCACTAAACACCTGAAGGTGTCACTGGAGCCAGCTGTGACCTTGATGCTGCTCGAGACACTATATAGGCCATCTACGTTCTTCATCGATGTCATCGTTGCCTTCTCTGTCATGTTCTTGCCCCCGTTGTCTTCCCAGTGCATCATGGGAAGCGGGTACCAGCTAGACGAAGCACATTGCAGCTCAATTCCATCTTTCTGGTATCCGTCCAATCGTATCACAGGGCGCTGGCCAAAACCTACAACAAGAAGAGTCATTGGTCACGAGGAAGGAAAGGCTGGGAGAGACCGATGCCACTGCTTTTTCATTCAACTCTGAGTCCCTCCATGGCAACGGATCATGAGGTTAAGCCAGTCCGTTTGCTACGGGAGGCGAGGGAAGAGTTTGCTGCCCCTTTGGCAATGATGTTTACATCCTCACTGTCCACTGGAGTAGTACCAGATGATTGGAGGGTAGCAAATGTCGTTCCCTTGTTCAAGAAATAGAATAGGGATAATCCTGGGAATTACAGACTGGTCAGTTTTACTTCTGTGGTGGGCAAATTATTGGAGAGTATTCTGAGAGATAGTATTTATGATTATTTGGAAAAGCACAGTTTGATTAGAAATAGTCAGCATGGCTTTGTGAAGGGCAGGTCATGCCTCACAAGCCTTATTGAATTCTTTGAGACAAAACACATTGATGAAGGCAGAGCAGTGGATGTGGTGTATATGAATTTTAGCAAGGCATTTGATAAGGTTCCACGTGGTAGGCTCATTCAGAAAGTAAGGAGGCATGGGATTCAGGGATATCTGGCTGTCTGGATACAAAACTGGCTGTCCAACAGAAGACAGAGGGTGGTAGTAGATGGAAAGTATTCAGCCTGGAGCTCGTTGACCAGTGGTGTTCCGCAGGGATCTGTTCTGGGACCTCTGATCTTTGTGATCCTTATAAATGACTTGGATGAGGAAGTGGAAGGGTGGGTTAGTAAGTTTGCCGATTACACGAAGGTTGGTTGAGTTGTGGATAGTGTGGAGGGCTGTTGTAGGTTGCAACGGGACACTGACAGGATGCAGAGCTGGGCAAAGAAGTGGCAGATGGAATTCAACCCAGAAAAGTGTGAAGTGATTCATTTTGGAAGGTCGAATTTGAATGTAGAATACAGGGTTAATGGCAGGCTTCTTGGCAGTGTGGAAGAATAGAGGGATCTTGGGGTCCACATCCATAGATCCCTCAAAGTTGCTACCCAAGTTGATAGGGTTGTTAAGAAAGCATATGGTGTGTTGGCTTTGATTGGCAGAGGAATTGAGTTTAAGAGCCGTGAGGTTATGCTGCAGCTCTATAAAACTCTGGTTAGACCACACTTGGAATATTGTGTTCAGTTCTGGTCACCTCATTATAGGAAAGATGTGGAAATTTTAGAGAGGGTGCAGAGGAGATTTACCAGAATGCTTCCTGGACTGGACGGCAGGTCTTATGAGGAAAGGTTGAGGGAGCTAGGGCTTTTTTCATTGGAGCGAAGAAGGATGAGAGGTGACTTGATAGAGGTGTACAAGATGATAAGAAGCCTAGGCAGAGTGGATAGTCAGAGACTTTTTCCCAGGGTGGAAATAACTATTACGAGGGGACATAATTTTAAGGTGATTGGAGGAAGGTATAGGGGAGATGTCAGAGGTAGGTTCTTTACACAGAGAGTGGTGGGCATGTGGAATGTACTGCCGGCAGTGGTAGTGGAGTCAGATACTGTAGAGACATTTAAGCGACTCTTGGATAGGCACATGGAGGATAGTAAAATGTAGGGTGTGCAGGGTAGTTTGATCTTACTAGGATAATAGGTTGGCACAACATCATGGGCCGAAGGGCCTGTACTGTACTGTACTATTCTATGTTCTACGAACTTGATGTCATCCAAAATTCAGCAGCCTGTGCCTTCGGCCAAAGACCAGAGTAGATTTAGCGTAGTTTTGGCACTCCATCTGAGGCAAGAGTATCCTCCCTTAGGGAAGGGGATCACAACTACACACAATACTTCAGACGTGGTCTCCATAAGGCTCCTGATCTCATACCCTCTCACTGTGAAGGCCAACTTACCATTTACCTTTCGAGCTCTTACTTGCAGTGACTGGTGTGCAACAGAAACCAAATCACTTTGCACATCACCAAATTCACAATCTGCCACCACTGATCTGATACCTGACCAATCTGTTCTTCCCACCGTGTACAACTTCACAGTTAACCATGTTACTCTGCAGTTGCCATGCACATGCCCATTAACTCAGCTTGTCAAAATCGCCCTGTGGGTTCTTTGTTTCCCCCTTATCATTCATTATCCTGCCAGGTTGCTCCACTTTAGGCGCTGGGGTGAGTGCAAGTCAGGGAGGGCGCGAACAGAGGGGAGTGGAGGGGGATGAACTGAGGGGAGTGGAGGGGGATGAACTGAGGGGGGCAAGCAGAGGGATGTGGGGGTGGAGAACAGAGGGGAGTGCAAAGGGGGAACAAAGGGGAGTGGAGGTGGGGAAGACAGGAGAGTGGGGGGGCAGAGAGGGGAGTGGATGGGGGGAAAGAGAAGGGAGTGGTGGGGGGGAAGAGAGGGGAGTGGAGGCACGGGAAGACAGGAGAGTGGAGGGAGCAAAAGAGAGGGGAGTAGAGGAGGGAAATGAGAGGGGGAGTAGAGGAGGGAAAAGAGAGGGGAGTGGAGGCACGGGAAGAGAGGGGAGTGGAGGGAGCAAAAGAGGGGATTGGAGGCACAGGAAGAGATGGGAGTGGAGGCGTGGGAAGAGATGGGAGTGGAGGCGCAGGAAGAGAGGGGAGTAGAGGGGGCAAAAGAGAGGGGAATGGGGGGGGGGAA
>NC_063366.1:20475736-20483059 GCF_021869965.1 Rhincodon typus | reverse complement strand
GAGGAGAGTAGAGGGGGAAGAAAGGGGAGTGGAAGGGGGAAGGAGAGGGAAGTAGAGGGAGAGAAAGAGAGGGGAGTGGAGGCATGGGAAGAGAGGGGAGTAGACGGAGAAAAGAGAGGGGATTGGAGGCGTGGGAAGAGATAGGAGTGGAGGCGCGGGAAGAGAGAGGAGTGGAGGCACGGGAAGGGAGGGGAGTGGAGGGGGCAAGAGAGGGGAACGGAGGGGGCAAGAGAGGGGTAAGCAGAAGAGGCAAGAGAGGGGTGAGTGGAGGGATGATTGTGAGGTGTGGTGGAGGAGCAGAGTGAGATATGAGGGGAAGGCAGTTTTGAGAGGATTGGAGGACGGAGTGAGGGAATGGAAGATGAATGGGAGGAATGGAGGAGGACGGTGAGAAGCACGTAGAGAGTGAGGGGAGAGGGTGACTGAGCGGAGGTGTCGATCCTGTGGACAGACGTTCCTACAGGGACTTACTGGCGGCCTTCAGCTTCAAGGGTGCCTGCTCGATGAATCCCTTAAACTCGACCATGCAGAGGTAGTCGCCTTCATCCTCCAGCCGGACATCTCGCAGTCTGAGTGAGATGTTCCCCTGGTTGAACTCCTCCTTATAGAACTCTGTCCTGCCCTGGTATGCCGGAGCCGGCTGCTCCTCTATATCCTTCCCAACGATGTAGCTGTGGATGGGTGTGTACTGCTCCAAGTAGCTGCGACCCCACTGTATCTCCATGCCCACTGAAGGTTTGTCTGGTATCAGCTGGCATTGCAACACTGCCACCCCACCGACCATAGCAATGACTGGAGCTTCCGGGCCAGTGACTCGGAACACATCTGGAGAGATTTGGGGAGAAGGGAGAAGTGGTCAAACCACTCATTCAAAAAAGCAAAAGCAATACAAATGTTGTGTTTTGTTACAGACCAGGCCAGGCTCCCTCTAAATATATTAAGAAGGTAGCCTCGACCCTAATGTTTTCTTATTTTAAAGGCAAATGCGACTGCCGTGTTCCAGATACCATTTGTTTGGTGAAACTAATCAATATTCAGAAAAACACAATTTATTCAAACGCTTCAGTTAAAATTCAACAAAAGAAAGGAGGACTTGAAATAACTTAACTCTCTTGGAAAACTTAGCAGAACAATAAATGCAATAGCTGTTACCAATTAAATGCTCCAATATAGTGACATCCCATAAACACATCCTTGGCAAAAGACAAATTTAGAAAAATTTTGTCTCACATGCAATCCAGCAGCCCAGGAAGAGAAAACCCAGCCTCTGGCTGTATCGAGAGTGGGAGAAAATAGCTTCCACTTCTTCAAGACCCCAATAGCAATTGCTGCTGAAAACTAAAAACTCAGATCCCTAGCCCAGTGGGTGGGAGCTTGACCACACCCACTCAGGCTGTTCCTATTGTTCTAACATTTAAAAAGTACCTGAGGCTTCACAAGTTGTTTACCTTCTCATAGTTGCTCAGCACCTGCCACCCCCCTCCCCCGCCAGTCTCTCTCTCTCTCTCTGCAAATGAAACAAGGACAAAACACATCTCTTATAGCCACAGCATTGTCACAGTTTTTTTTTAAATAAAGTGCATTGACATAGCACCTCTTTTGACCTCAGCATATCCCAATGGTTTTGCTGCTGACAAAGTGGTTTACCAAGTGCAGTCACTGTTGTAATGTAGGAGACACAGTAGCATTCAGTTTGTGATGCACCAGAATCACTGCACTCTGGTTTCTTCCCATTCCCTGAATTGCATCTTTCCATTGTTGGCAGTTGTACCTTCAGCTACTGAGGCCCAAAACCTGGAAATCCCCTCCCCACCCTGTGGGGAATCTATGATTGATTGATTGATTTTTCTTGTCACGTACCGAGATACAGTGAAAAGCACTATTTTGCATGCTATACAGGCAGATCTAACCATGCAAAGAGCATCAGGGTAGCAGAATGGAGTGCAGAATACAGTATTACAGCCACAGAGAAGGTTCACAGAGAGATATCAGAATTAACATTTGAGACGTCCATTGAAAAATGATAAAAGCACTCATCCCAACCCTCTCTCTTTCCTTATTGAAGATGCTCCATAAATTCCCGACCTCTTTGATGAGATTTTAGATTATTTCTCTTGTTGGGGCTTGGTTTCAAATTCTGGCTAATAATGCTCATGGGATAAAGAGAAATAGGAGTAGGAGGAGGTCATTCGGTCCCTCAAACCTCAACTCCACTATCCTGTTCTATCCCTTCATTCTCTAAGAGACCACAAATCTTCTGTCTTGAATATACTTAAGGACTGAGTGTTTCTAGCTGCCTGTAGGGAGAATCAAACATTGACAACCCTCTGAGTGAAGGAATGCCCCGTCCTGTGAAGTCCCTAGGGATGTTTCACCACATCACGATCTGCCATTCCTTTCCCTCTTGTCTCTAAGCCCAACAACACTGGGTTGAAATCCACAGTTCAAAGGAATGTGAGCACGGTTTCAAAATTGCAAGTTCTAATATATGGATATATGGAAGAAGGAGCATTACCTTGCTGCTGCCTCAATTCCCAAACCCTCAGACTGAGTCAGACAGAGGCTTAAGAGAAAGAAGACTACCAGCTGGTGTTGCTGAGTCAGGCAGTAGATCAGGACTGTATCTGCTTTAACCACCAAACAGAGGGCCAATGATGATAGAAAACAGGATCAAAGAATTGAGGATTGTGAGGCATTAAAGACACCAAGTCATCAGAAGGTGCCTTGAGACTGTAGTGTGAAGCCTATTTGTGCAGGCACTGAAAGACAAGAGATTTCAACACTAATATCCTACACTCTCAAAACAATCTCCTCGCAGTCTCAGAGGCTTTGCTGGGATTAGAACGCAGAATGGGAGAGACAGCACTGCAGGGTAAGACATGGATACCTGAGGACACCTTATAAATACAGACACAGACCCCATAGACGCCCTATGTAAGTACTGACACACTCCCTAGAACCCGCCACCCCCATATAATACTGACACAGTCCCCAGGGACCACTGTAAATACTGACTCGCTTCTCAGGGACACCCTGTAAGTACATGCTCCTGGGGATCCACAGAAGACAGCTTGTTAAAGCCAGCACAGCTTGAGGACTTTCACATGGAAAACATCTTACAAAGGTGAAACATGTTTGAGGAAGTTAATAGGGAATACATTCGGTAGTTCAGCACATTAGTTGGAAGCTAAGTAAAAGGTAAAATTGCCATAGTCCCTGAGGACGACAGAGCCACTCTCTCAGTAGAGAGAGAGAGAGAGACCTGCTGTGAGTTAAAACCTGAGAATCACCACACCTTAGGTAAGGGGCGAAGATGAGAAGACAGGACCTTGATGGTGACCTCAGTTAGTGCTGGAATTGAACCTGTAGTGTTGGCAGAACTGCATCAAAATGTTTAGTCAATGCTGATTTTAGTTTGTTTCTGGCAATAAACCTCTTAAAATGTGAAAGCCCATGGTGCAATTCCTCATAAGGCTTGCTGAGAAATTAGGGTCTCTTTTTAAGTTTCTTGTTCTCTACAGGGATCGTAAATGAAGGCAATTGGCCTGTTTGAAGATGAGCTCATGTGTCAGTATGAAGTGAGGCACTGAGGTAGTCTTACCTGCTAGTGTAGAATGGATCCTCAGGAGGAGAATCAGACACAGGGCCGCATGCTCCATGCTCCCAAACACTTTCAGCGAAGCCCCAAAGCCTGTCCTTGCCAGCCCTGAAAGACAAGAGATTTCATCAAGATTCAACACAAAACTCCTTCACAGATTCATGTGTCCTAAACTTTCTAACCAGTCTACCATGCGGAACCTTGTCGAGCACCTTACTAAAGTCCATAGAGACAATATCCACCACTCTACCTTCATCAAAGAATTAAAAGTCAAATTGCCACAGTCCCCAAAAAAGAAAGGAATATTTTAAAGGGAAAAAAATGAGGTAGTGTGGTGCAGGGATGAAATTCCTGAGCTGAGGGCCTAGGCAGCTGAAGGCCCAGCCTAGAATTCGCATGGGACACTTGCTCTTCTTAGCTGAAGTTGAGCTTATATCAGCAGAGAGGCAATGCTAAAATGACAACACCTTCCGGTCACAAACCATTTTAGCTCCCACTCCCACTCCCACTCCTTGGGTGACATGTCCCTCCTGGGCCTCCTCCAGTGTCACAATGACACCACCTACAAAGTGGAGCACCTCATATTCCGCCTCGGGGGCCTACAGTCCGATGGCCTAAACATGGAATTCACCAGCTTTAAAATTTCCCCAGCCCTGGCCTCATGCCATGTCCAATCCTCCCTCTCAACCCCACCTTCTTGACCTGACACAATCTATCCATCATCTCTCCCACCTATTCACCCCTCCAACCTCACCGACCAATTCCCACCACTGCCTACCTGCACTCACCTATCACCATCCCACCTACCTTCCCCAGCCTCACCCCTCCTCTCTATTTATTTCCCAGCTGCCCTTCCCCCTCCCCATTTCTCAAGAAGGGTCCTGACCTGAAATGTTAACTTTGCTGCTCCTCTGATGCTGCCTGGTCTGCTGTGTTCCTCCAGCTCTACACTGTGTTATCTCTGACTCCAGCATCTGCAGTTCTTACTATCTCTGAGTATAAAACACCAATTAGGCCACAGCACTGTCTGCAGTTCGAGTCACCACAAAATAGGGAAGATGTGATGACACTAGAAAAGGGATAGAGGAGATTTATGAGCACATTGCCTAAATTGAAGAATTTTCACAATGAGGAAGTGTGGGCCTGTTGGAGCCATTTACTTTGGGACAAAGGAGTCTGGGGGCAGATTTGGTTGCTGTGTATAATAATGAGGGGTTTAAATTGAGTGGATTTGAAAAACGTCACCCCATGAGTGAGAGTCCATAACTGGGGGCACAGATTTAGGGTGAGAGACAGGAGATTTGGGGGGTGGTATCGGGATTTAAGGAAAGACATTTGTACCCAGAATGTGGAGGTCGTACTGGAACTCACTGGTGGAGGTAGAAACCTTCATCACACTCAAAAATACTCAGACACGCATTTGAAGTGCAGTGGCACACAATCAAAGGCCAGGAAGGTGGGATAGTATTGATGCCTCCTTATCCACCAGTATTGGCATGATAGGCTGAATGGTCTCCCCCAAGACTGTAAACTTAACTGATTAAAATCAGGAACATTCAGCAGGTACAGCACGGTGGCTCAGTGGTTAGCACTGCTCCCTCATGGTGCCAGAGACCCGGGTTCGATTCCAAACTTGGGTGACTGTATGGAGTTTCCATATTCTCCCTGTGCCTGTGTGGGCACCCTCTGGGTGCTCAGGTTTCCTCCCACAGTCCAAAGTTGTGCAGGCTTGGTGGAGTGGCTGCACTAAATTGCATGTAGGTAAGGTGGGTTTTCTGGGGGATTGGTCTGGGTGGATGCTCTGAGGGTCAGTGTGGACTTGTTGGGCTAAAGGGGCCTGTTTCCACACTATAGGGATTCTATTCAGGCCAGAATTGTAGATATCTCGATGGATTGTGGGGTTGGTAGAGAGAGGCAGGGAAGGATTTGAAAATAAGGGAGTGGATTTTAAAATGATGTAGGTTAGTGGCCTCAAGAGGAAAAGGACTTGATGCAAGTGAGGAGCAACAGAATAATGAATGCGTTGAAGGGGGCGAATTCCACTGGTTTGGGTTCAGATGCGCTGACGGCTGTTTTGAACCTCGCTCGCTGCCCGCTATCTACCGCTGGCCACTCACGCCCAACAGAGGGGACAACGTGACAGAGTTTTTGGCCAACGTCCTCGGCTAATATTCATCGCTGAGGTCCAACAACACTGAAGACGGGTAATCTTGTCCTTGTATTTATTGGGAGATATATGGCTGCTGTTTTACATTATAGCGAGCTACACACCAACACTTCGTGGATTGTAAAGCACTTTGGGAAATCTGCCGGCGTTATAGAAATGCAAGTCCTTTTTTTTGTGTTTCCTCTTTAGGAATTAGGACCAGCGAATTGAGAATCTCAGACCCTTTTATCAACTAGTCTGAAAGCTGTTTTGGCTTTCGGGGCAAGGTTAAGTTAAATATAGGCGGAGTGATGCGACCCGACAGTTTCTGGGCTGAGCTGGGCTGGGTCGGGTGGGGCGACAAAGGGGTCTGTGTCAAAGATGGTCCTGAGCCCCCAGAAACCCTGACCCGCTTTCAAAGTCTGTCTTACAAATGCCCCTTTGCAGTGCAGGACATAGCCACCGACTTGATTCCGCCCTTTGTAGCAGAACAGAGGAGACGGCCAGCCCGGAAAAGAGAAACAATTAGCCATCGTAACCCCTTATTAATGTTACAACTGATCAGTCAACACTCACTCACTAGCTGCTGCATCAATTGCCTTCCTTTCTCTCTTTCTTTCAACACATTTCTTTTCTTTTGAGCAGAGAAACGACGGGCCCAGGGCAGGGCCAGCGAAATCTTCAGTAGTTTCACTTTTAAACATCCGTCGGGAGACGGAACCCGAACTCAGCCTTTACGACAGAGATCAGTGGTTCAAATCCCTCACCTCGCCCCGTCTCTGAATTTGCGTCCTCCCTCCCGCACTCACTGAGTCAGAGAAATTGATGCATGTGGACCGTTTTCTGTCCTCCGCGTAGCCCATTCTTAACACGCCTGTTCGATACAAGGTTACACTACGATGTAAAGTCATCGTAGTTCGACCGGACCGCAGAGCTGCTTTCTTCTCAGAGAGACGACTATTGAGGGCTTTACCTGAGGGTCACCGTGCCTCAGGTGACGGAAGAGGTTCACCAGGAAAATCCTTCGTGGTGGTGTGGGGATTGAACCAACGCTGTTAGCATCATTCTGTGCGGCAAACCAAGCACTGACATAATCTACTCCCCCACTCCAGTACAACCTCACAATCAATTTAAGGGGGCCGTTCAGCCCATTGCGTGGGTTTTAATTTCAAATATATACTTTATTCACAAAAATATATACATATACATTGTCACAAACACAGAGATAACAAGGTGTAGAGCTGGATGAACACAGCAGGCCAAGCAGCATCAGAGGAGCAGGAAAGCTGACGTTTCGAGTCGAGACAACAAGGTGCAGGGCTGGATGAACACAGCAGGCCAAGCAGCATCATAGGAGCAGGAAGGCTAACGTTTCGGATCCAGACCCTTCATCAGAAAAGGGGGAGGGGAAGGGGGTTCTGAAATAAATAGGGAGAGAGTGGGAGGCGGATAGAAGATGGATAGAGGAGAGGATAGGTGGAGAGGAAACAAACAGGTCGAAGAGGCGGGGATGGAGCCAGTAAAAGTGAGTTCAGGTGGGGAGTTAGGGAGGGGATAGGTCAGTCCAGGGAGGATGGAC
>NC_063366.1:20436566-20475336 GCF_021869965.1 Rhincodon typus | reverse complement strand
ACTATCTGGACTCCATTTTCTCCCCCTTGGTCCAGGAACTCCCTACCGATGTCCATGACACCACCCCACGCCCTCCACCTCCTCCAGAACTTCCAATTCCCCGGTCCCCAACACCTCATCTTTACCATGGACGTCCAGTCCCTCTACACCTGCATTCCCCATGCAGATGGCCTAAAGGCCCTCCGCTTCTTCCTGTCCTGCAGGCCCGACCAGTCCCCCTCCACTGACACCCTCATCCGCTTAGCCGAACTCGTCCTCACCCTCAACAACTTCTCTTTCAATTCCTCCCACTTTCTACAGACAAAGGGGGTGGCCATGGGTACCCGCATGGGCCCAAGCTACGCCTGCCTCTTTGTAGGTTACGTGGAACAATCCCTCTTCCGTACCTGCACCGGCCCTAAACCCCACCTCTTCCTCCGTTACATTGATGACTGTATCGGCGCCGCCTCGTTCTCCCACGAGGAGCTTGAACAGTTCATCCACTTCACTAACATCTTCCACCCCAACCTTAAGTTTACCTGGACCATCTCTAATACCTCTCTCCCCTTCCTGGACCTCTCTGTCTCCATATCGGTCAACCATCTAGAAACCGATATTCACTTCAAGCCCACGGATACCCACAGCTACCTAGAATACTCCTCCTCCCACCCACCTTCCTGCAAAAATGCCATCCCCTATTCCCAATTCCTTCGCCTCTGCCGCATCTGCTCCCAGGATGAGGCATTCCACTCCCGTACATCTCAGTTGTCCTCGTTTTTCAAGGACCGTAACTTCCCCCCCTCAGTGGTCGAGAACGCCCTCAACCGTGTCTCCCACATCTCCCGCAACTCATCCCTCACACCCCGTCCACGCAATAAGAACCAAAAAAGAATCCCCCTCGTCCTCACATACGACCCCACCAACCTCCGGATCCAACGCATCATCCTCCGACACTTCCGCCATCTGCAATCCGACCCCACCACCAAAGACATCTTTCCCTCCCCACCCTTATCTGCTTTCCGGAGGGACCACTCTCTCCGTGACTCCCTTGTCCGCTCCACACTCCCCTCCAGCTCCACCACACCCGGCACTTTTCCCTGCAACCGCAGGAAGTGCTACACCTGCCCCCATACCTCCTCCCTCACCCCCATCCCAGGCCCCAAGAAGACTTTCCACATCAAGCAGATGTTCACCTGCACATCTGCTAATGTGGTATACTGCATCCGCTGTACCCGATGTGGAATCTTCTACATCGGGGAAACCAAGCGGAGGCTCGGTGACCGCTTTGCAGAACACCTACGCTCGGTTCGCAATAAACAACTGCACCTCCCAGTCGCGAACCATTTCAACTCCCCCTCCCATTCCTCAGACGACATGTCCATCCTGGGCCTCCTGCAGTGCCACAACGATGCCACCCGAAGGTTGCAGGAACAGCAACTCATATTCCGCTTGGGAACCCTGCAGCCCAATGGTATCAATGTGGATTTCACAAGTTTCAAAATCTCCCCTCCCCCTACCGCATCCCAAAACCAGTCCAGCTCGTCCCTGCCTCCCTAACCTGTTCTTCCTCCCACCTATTCCCTCCTCCCACCTCAAGCCGCACCCCCATCTCCTACCGACTAACCTCATCCCGCCCCCTTGACCTGTCCGTCCTCCCTGGACTGACCTATCCCCTCCCTACCTCCCCACCTAAACTCACCTTTACTGGCCCCATCGCCGCCTCTTCGACCTGTTTGTTTCCTCTCCACCTATCCTCTCCTGTATCCATCTTCTATCCGCCTCCCACTCTCTCCCTATTTATTTCAAAACCCCCTTCCCCTCCCCCTTTTCTGATGAAGGGTCTAGGCCCGAAACGTCAGCCTTTCTGCTCCTATGATGCTGCTTGGCCTGCTGTGTTCATCCAGCTCTGCACCTTGTTGTCTCGGATTCTCCAGCATCTGCAGTTCCTACTATCTCACGTCAGCTTTCCTGTTCCTCTGATGCCGCTTGGCCTGCTGTGTTCATTCAGCTCTACACCTTGTTATCTCAGATTCTCTGGCATCTGCAGTTCTGACTATATGTCACAAACACAGTTCAGTTCTTAGCATATCAAGAAAACAAATAAGAGTTTGACTTTATCCAAACAAACCCAAGGCATCTCTTACTTGAACCAGACTATATTTACATCCATTTGAGGCACTGACAGGGTCCAATAACTGAACAGACCCCCATTTACCTTCAGCAGGAAGACCTTAGACAGTAGTCTTTCCCCACTGCACCTTGGTGGCAGTTGCCCCAAGCTTTAGTAAGTCCCTCAGCACATACTCCTGGACATTGGAATGTGCCAGTCTGCAACACTCAGTCGAGGTCAAATCCTTGTTCCAGAAGACCAATAAGTTTCAGGCAGAGCATCTTCCACCGAGCCTCTTTGCAAATGTGATCTAGTCATGATAGAATCCCTACAGTGTGGAAACAGGCCCTTTAGCCCAACAAGTCCAGATCAACCCTCCAAACAGCATCCCACCCAGACCTATCCCTCTACCTTTTCCCCGTGATCCTGCATTTCCCATGGCTAACACATCCCTGAACACTAGCCAATCCACCTAGTCTGCATATCTTCGGACTATGGGAGGAAACCGGAGCACCCAGTGGAAGCCCACACAGACATGGGGAGAACATGCAAACTCCACACAGACAGTCGCCCAAGGGTGGAATCAAACCCAGGACCTTGTGTTGTGAGGCAACAGTGCTAACCATTGTGCCACCCGAACGGACCCCATTCTTCTGTTTATAACAGTACAGGGGGATCTCACTCAGAGTCGGACTTCCAATGCCATGTTACTGTGACAGATGTTCCCCACACCCCCACAAAGCTTTTGAGATAGTTGACCACAGCATCCTCCTCTGTCCTATGCCCACACAGGACTAACGACAGACTTCTTCCAGTCTCTTCTAATCGTAACCAAAATATCACTTTCAGTGTCTGCTCTTCCCACTCCCTGAGATTAGCTCTCGAGTCCCTGATGGATCGAGTCTTGTGTCTGCATGTTTCTCATCCCCATATTGCCACACAGCTCCCTCATCCGACACATTCTCCAAGATGGCAACTGGGTAGGACACACTAGCCAGAGCTTGGCCGCTCTGTCCATTGCTTTTTTTTCTTCCCTCTTGTGTTTTTCTTCTCTCCTGTCTTTTTTCCTCTTCTGCCAATGGAGCAGAGTGGGAGCAGAGGCCAGTGAGCCGGAGCAGAGCAGGGACGGTGGCCAGTGGTCCAGAGTGAAGTTGGCTACTGTTTGCAAACCAGTAGAGCCTGGTCAGACCACATGGAAGCCCTTGTAGAAAGACTGTAATGTCCATCTTTTTAGCTTTATTTCTTATTTTCCTGACTTATACTATGTATATCGGTAATGTAACCTAACTTATTTTCTTTTTTTATCTATTTTTATATCTAAGATTTGTACCTAAGATGATGCTGTGTTCGTGACATTGTACACGTTTCACTGTACTCCTGTTCTTTTGTAACTTGAGTAATATACCTGACAATAAACCTAATTCTAACATTGTTGGTTTTCACATGTACGGTCAACCTCACCAACTCCTCTTTCAAGCAAGCCACTGCTGCTGACTTATCTGCTCATCCAGCTCTCCAGTATTAGATGAGCAGAAATTTTCTCCCATTTAACTTTGATAAAGACTTAAACCATTGTTTTCAACTCTCACAGATTGTGTTCCCTAGCTACCAATTCCATTTCCCACCTTGCCAAGTCTGTTGACAACCTCAGTGCCACATTTTCACCTCCCCGAGTTTCTGGGCACACATTTGAGCCATCGCTAAGACCATCAATTTCCACCTCTGTAACAGTGCCCAGATTCAGACCTGTCCTAGCTCATCTATTGCTGAAACCTCATTCATCCTTTGTTTCCTCTAGATTCAATTATTCCAACTCCAAAGTGAAGTAGAGATCTTGAGAAAAGTAAGTTTGCTCACTGGCACATTAAGTATCAGTAGCTTTTTAAATGTGTAGCCTGTATCTTGCATTTTACAGGCTAAGAACTAAAGTAAGATAATCTTAGCCCAAAGCATGGTAAACAAGCTGTATTGCAGAATAGCTGATTAGAAAAAGTAGAGAGTCTGGTCACTACAGTCTAGCTCAAAAGAGTATGATACAGTGGTGGTACCCCTACCTCTGAGATAGGAGACCCAGGTTCAAGTCCCACCTGCCCTGGATGTGTGCCATAAGATGCCTCAACAGATTGCTTAGAAATATCTGTAAACACAGGGGTCGTCATGCATTTTGCAAATGGAGTGGAAATTTTAAGCAGTGTGTGTTGGATGGGAATGGGGGTGGGACAGTGGGATTCTTTTCTCTCTTTTTAAAACCTATTTTCTTCGCCATCCAGTATTTAGCTCTTCCTTTGGTGCAATGGAAGGAGCAGTATTTATGAGAAACTTGTAAACTGTTCTACTGTAATAAACACTTATTGCAGTTAAGATTTGGCAAGGCAGCTCAGTCAAGTGGAATGTATAGACTGTGGTATGGGATTAGCCATGGACCCATCACGTGTCTTAGATGAACATATCTGCAGAATGCAGGAAGTTTCATGGACTCCACATCTGGGTTTCAGACATCGAGTGGTGGCTGAAGTCATTGTTGTGCATCTACAATGTAGAGGATGACATAGGTAACATATTTAGGGAAGTGGTTACACAACAAAATAATGGCATGCAGGCAGCTTGGGAATGAGTGGCTGCTGGGCATTTCAAGAGAACTGGTCAAGTAACGCAAGAGACTCCAGCTACTATGTTGCTCACAAATCAGTTTTTCGCTGTGGGTAGTGTGGGCGATAATTCCTCAGAAGAACGTAATCAGAACCAACTCAGTAACACCACAGGTGGTGCAGCTGCACCTTCTCCACTGTGGGGAAAGAAGTGTGGAAAAGCAGAACTAATAGGGAATTCTTTACTTAGGGGAACAATTAGTAAGTGTGAGTCCACAATGGTATGTTGCCCCTGTGGTGCCAGGGTCAAGGAGGTTACTGAATAGTTGAAGGACATTCCTCAAGGAGAGAGTGAACAGCCACAGGATATGCTCAATTTCTTAGTAAGGACAGGGGATGAACTCATGTAAGCAGATTTGAAAGAATTAGGAGGGGGTTTAAGATGTTGTACCACCAAAGCATTAACCCATCTCCCTCCATCCCAAAGTTCCACGCACATGTTAGCATAGAAAAGTAACACCGAGTCATTGTACTGATGGTTGACCAAATCTTAACTGCAATAAGTGTTTATTAGAACAGTTTACAAGTTTCTCACAAATACTGCTCCTTCCACTGCACCAAAGGATGATGTAGGAGGGAGAGTATCAGATTTCTGAGGCACTGTGGCCTATTCTGAGGCAGTTGAGGCCTATACAAGATGGACAAGTTACATCTTGGCAGGACTATCATCTTCACAGAGAGTGCTGTTGGGAAGGGTTTAATCTAGATTGACAAGGGAAAGGAAACTCAAAAGGGAGCTCAGATTGGATGGAAGTAAAACTGGTCAAAGGAAGTAGAATAGCAGTTAGCAAGAAACTGAAGATGAAGCAACAGCAAACATCAAGTAGGGTCAAAATGAAGAATAATATTAAAAAGGCTGGATAATGGTTCTGAATCTGAATGCTGATGTCTTTTGCAAATAGGACGATGATTTGAATGTACAAGTTGAGGCATGGCTATAAGGTGATTTGATATTCAGTTTCTAGTCTCAAAGATATTCTACATTTAGGAGGAACAGACAAAATGGTAAAATGGGGTAGAGCCTCCTATGAAAGAATGACTTCAGTACTTAAGAAAGAGACAATCTGAGATCAAAGGTCAAGATGTAGAATCAGTTTGGTTGGAGCTAAGAAACAGCAAGAGGAAGGAAATTGTACTACTAATATTGGGCACCTTATAAATCAGGAAATTAGAGATATGTAATACGTATAACAATGGGTGACCTCAATTTGAGTACAAACTGGGTTAACCCAGTTTGAACTTTGTACAAGATGGGTTTCTGAAACAGTGTTTGAGGGGCCAACGAGAAATTGGGTTATTTTAGATTTAATGTTGTATAATGAGAAAGGGTTACTTGATAACCTTGCTGAAAATGAAAGATGAAGATAAGAGTAACCATAAAATTTTACAAGAGGTTTGAATGTGAGATAGCTCATATTGAAACTAGGTTGTAAAACTGAGCAATATAAAATATGAGGTCACAGGGGACAAGTTGGGTGTAGCAGATTAGGGAAAAGACACAAAGATTTGATTCTAGTCAGCAATGGCTAGTAATTTTTAAAAAAAATATTGCAAGACCTACAACAGATATACATTTTCTAAGGCACAAACACCCAAAGGGATAGGTGAATCAACCACAAGAGATAACAGCTGCTTATCGATATTTTCCAAATTAACCTGTTTAACACACCCCTGAGGCAAGTGAAACTTGAACCCCAGTCTCCTGGGTCAGAGAAAGGATACTGCACCACAACAGCCCTTACAAAAGTGGTCAGAAATAGTGATAAATCTGATATTTGGAAACAGTTTAGGACCTAGCAAAGGAGGGCCAATAAACTAACAATGAAATTGAAAAGAGAATACGAATGCAACCTAGTGAGGAATGTCAACATGAAGTGTAAAAACTTCGCTCGATATGTCAAAGGGAAAAGATTAGCAAGGACAAATGTGGGCCCCGAAGAGTTGTGAGACAGGATATCTGTGCAGCGGAGAACAAGAAACTGGCAGAGAAACCAAACACTTTAAAGCAAAATATGCGAATGCTGGAAAAGTGAAGTAAAAGTATAAAAGGCTGGAGAAGCTGAACAAGTCCAGGAACATCTGTGGAAAGAGAGAAAAACAGATTTAACATTGACACTGATATAACTTTTATTCTGAAAATAATTAGCTTGCATCTTACTTCACATAAAAATATGGAAAATCTCCTTGAAATATTAAGTGACCAAGAATGTGCGTAACTGAGAAGCAAAAAGAAATTTAATATTAAAGAGGTTGGACTTGGGCAGCATGTTGGCTCAGTGGTTAGTACTGCTGCCTCACACTGCCAGGGACCCACACTGGGTTCAATTCCAGCCTTTGGTGACTGACTGCATGGAGCATGCACATTCTCTGCATGGGTTTCTGCCAGATACTCTGGTTTCCTCCCATGCTCCAGAGATATGCAAGTTAGGTGGATTGACCCTGCTAAATTATCCATAGTGTTCAATAATGTGCAGTCTAGGTGGATTAGCCCTGGGAAATGTGGGGTTACGCAGATGGGGGCGGGGACTGGTTCGGATGCTCTAAAAAGGGTTGGTGCAGACTCAATGGTCCAAATGGCCTTTTTCCACACTGTAGGGAATCTATGACTTTAAATGTTGGCTGGATTGAAGGCTGATAAATCTTCTCAACAAGATGACCTTTTTCTTAGGATGTTGAAGGAAGAGGGAAGAGAGAGATAGTGGGGTATGTTGGTAGTTATCTTTCAGAATTCTATAGATTCTGGAAAGGTTCTTGGTAACTGGAAGGAAGCAAATTTAACTGCACAATTTAAGAAGAGAGTGAATGAAGAACTAGAGACTCGTTAGTTTGACATGGAGAGTAGGAAAATGTTAGAACCTAATTTTAATGTGTATTGACATTTATAAATGAATGCCAAAACTGTGCAGTCAATGTGGATTTATGAAAAGAAAATCATATTTGGCAAACTTATTGGCATTTTGTGAGGATGTCACTGATGTGATTTTTGCCTCCAGCAGAGTATTTTACCCGATGTGGCAACATTTGTTATCTCTCATAAGAAACTAGACACAGATTGTGCAGAGGTGGCAACGGAACAGCAATAAGCAAAATGGGTGGCTCAGTGGTTAGCACTGCTGCCTCACAGTGCCAAGGACCCAGGTTTGATTCCACCCTCAGGCGACTGTCTGTGTGGAGTGTGCACAGTCTCCCCGTGTCTGTGTGCATTTCCTCCGGATGCTCTGGTTTCCTCCCATGGTCTAAAGGTGGATTGGCTATGCTAAATTGCCTATATGTCTCGGGATATGTAAGTTAGGTGGATTAGCCATGGAAAATGTAAGGGGTGGGTCTGGGAGGGATGCTCTTTGGAGGGTTGGTGTGGACTCAATGGGCTGAATGGCCTGCTTCCACACTGTAGGGATTCTATGATAAGCTTGAAATCATCCATTAAATCCTAGTTATTCCATGGTGAGATGTAATAGGAGATCCTTGTACCCCCATGTTATGGTAGAGTGACAAAATCATGAGCATCTCTTAAAGGAGTACTGACATACTGTGAAACATTAATAAAATTCTCCCATTTTCAAAAGATAAAATCTTATCCCAAACAGATGTAATGGTTGTATGTATGCACTCATTAACAATTTAATAACTAAAACAAACAGGTAAAGCAGAGTTTACAAGAAAAGTGCTTCAAACTTCAGTATAACACTTTGCCTGCATTGTCAAACCTTCAATGACCATCTCCAAAAGGAGAGAATCTAACCATCAAACTCTTTATGCTTAATACCATGGGGGTAGCATTGATCAGACATTGAGCTGTAAGAGCCACAAATTCAGTGGCTATAAGAGCACGTCAGAGGTGAGGAATCTTGCAGCAAGTAACTCAGGTCCTGACTCCTCAAAGCCCGTCTACCTTCTACAAGACACAAGTCAGGAGTGTGTGGAATACTCCACACTTGCCTGAATAAGTGCAGGCCCAACAACACTCAAGAAGCTGACACCATCCAGGACAAAGCAGTCCAATTGATCGGAACTGCATTCACAAACATTTTGAAAAGGAACTCTGAGGAACAGTCATACTGGACCTGTTTCTGTCTCCACAGAAGCTGACAAACGTACTGAGTTTCTCTAGCATTGTGTGTTTGTACCACAGACATCCACTGCCTCTACCACCGATACTCAGTAGCAGCAGTGTACCATTTACAAGTTGTTCTGCAGAAATCCATGGGACCACCACCACCCGCAAATTCCATTCCATTCCAAGTCTCTTACCATCCTGACTTTGAAATATATTGCCGTTCCTACAATTTCGCTGGATCAAAATCCAGGAATTCTCTCCCTAATGGCATTGTGGATAGATCCACATTATTGGATTGCAGTGATTCAGAACAGCTCATTACCAAGGTTAACTAGGAATGGGCAATCAATGCTGGACCAGCCCAGCAATGCCCACATCCCATGAGTGAATGAAATAAAATTCTGTAGACTTACTCCTCAACCTCCTTCACACTATTCTGCTGTCTATGGATTACACCCAGTATTTACCTTCAATCCCACATCATCTCCCTTTCCATTACAAAATCTTTAAATAACAGTACCACAAACTCCTCCTTCCCTTCAATATTATGTACTCGGAAGTTGAGGCTCCCATCCCTGCTCTACTTCAAGGTCTCCATTATTGCTGCTGCAATCCTGTACAATGACTTATACCTGCAGTTTTCTTGCCTCAATGCATTTTCTCTCTCTCTCTTTCTCTCTCTCACACACACACACACACACACATACACACACAAACTTAAACATATGTTAATCTGCTTTGCATTTCCCCCCGTCTGATCTTTTTTTTTAACTGTGTGTACCTTGTTTCTTCTCTTATTGCCCATTTTCCCCCCTCCCTTGCAGCATAAACTAACATTCCAGCAAGAACATGGCTTTCAGTTCTCCCTCACGAAGGTAGGTGAGGACCTGGAAACAATCATTATTACGGAAGAGGTGGGCAAGCTAATGGAACTAAGGATTGATAAGTCTCCTGGCCCTGATGGAATGCATCCCAGCGTACTAAAAGAGATGGCGGGAGAAATAGCAGGTGCACTGGCAGTAATTTTCCAAAATTCGCTGGACTCTGGGGCAGTCCCAGCAGATTGGAAAACAGCAAATGTGACGCCACTGTTTAAAAAGGGAAGTAGACAAAAGATGGGGAACTATAGACCGGTTAGCTTAACCTCTGTAGTGGGGAAGATGCTTGAGTCTATTATCAAGGAAGAAATAGCAAGGCATCTTGATAGAAATTGTCCCGTTGGGCAGACGCAGCATGGGTTCATGAAGGGCAGGTCATGCTTGACAAATCTTTTGGAATTCTATGAAGACATTATGAGCAAGGTGGACAATGGGGACCCAGTGGATGTGGTGTACCTAGATTTCCAAAAGGCCTTCAACAAGGTGCCACACAACAGGCTAATGCCTAAGATAAGGATGCATGGCATTAAGGGCAAAGTATTAGCATGGATAGAGGATTGGTTGACTAACAGGAAGCAAAGAGTGGGGATAAATGAGTGCTATTCTAGCTGGCAGTCAGTGACTAGTTGTGTCCCTCAGGGAACGGTGTTGGGACCGCAATTATTTACAATTTATGTAGCTGATTTGGAGTTGGGGACCACGTGTAGGGTGTCAAAGTTTGCAGATGACACTAAGATGAGTGGCAGAGCAAAGTGTGCAGAGGACTGTGAAACTTTGCAGAACATAGATACATTGAGTGAGTGGGCAAAGGTCTGGCAGATGGAATACAATGTAAATAAATGTGAAGTCATACATTTTGGTAGGAGTAATAGTAAAAAGGATTATTACTTGAATGGTAAAAAGTTGCAGCATGCTGCTATGCAGAGGGACCTGGGTGTCCTTGTGCATGAATCACAGAAGGTAGGTCTGCAGGTACAACAAGTAATTAGGAAGGCAAATGGAATTTTGTCCTTCATTGCTAAAGGGATTGAAATTAAAAGCAGAGAGGTTATGTTGCAGCTGTACAAGGTGCTGGTGAGGCCACACCTGGAGTACTGTGCGCAGTTTTGGTCTCCTTACTTGAGAAAGGATGTACTGGCACTGGAGGGGGTGCAAAGGAGGTTCACTAGGTTGATTCCGGAGTTGAGGGGGTTGGCTTATGAAGAGAGACTGAGTAGATTGGGATTATATTCATTGGAATTCGGAAGATTGAGGGGGGATCTTATAGAAACATATAAAATTATGAAGGGAATAGATAAGATAGAAGTAGAGAGGATGTTTCCACTGGCAGGTGAAGCTAGGACAAGAGAGCATAGCCTCAAGATTAGAGGGAGCAGATTTAGGACTGAATTGAGAAGGAATTTCTTCACCCAGAGGGTTGTTAATCTATGGAATTCCTCGCCCAGTGAAGTAGTTGACACTACTTCAGTAAACATTTTTAAAAAAAAGGTAGATTTTTTTTGAACAATAAAGGAATTAAGGGATACGGTGAGAATGCGGGTAAGTGGATCTGAGTCCACGAAAGGATCAGCCATGATCTTATTGAATGGCGGAGCAGGCTCGAAGGGCCAGACGGCCTACTCCTGCTCCTAGTTCTTATGTTCTTCACCTTGAGCACTGAAATGGTGCCCATATCTCAGGATTCAAAATCTTACCTCTTGCACCATTTCATCAACTATACATCAACCTTCCGGTATTCAGTGTGACTGTGGGGTACTGACACTGAGTAGTACTTTGAGATTCTGCTTCATTGAAACTCCGGTAACCCTGCCTGCCAGATCTCAAACATTTCCATGCATATGCTAAAGAGGAAGACTATTTCTGGTTGGTCCCCTTTCCTCTGGCAGAACATCCTGCACCCTTTCAGTGATGCTGTTTACCCTGGATCAGGGAGGCAAGATACCATGTGGCACTCTTGACCCGAGAATGCACTTTTGCCACTTTACTGGGCTCCATGGCACAGTAGTTTGACTGTGTATTGCGGATGTACTTTAGATTGCTCTCCCCTAAATGTTGCAACCCTCCCTGGTACTCCGCTTGTTTGAAAGAGCCACATTCCTTCCTGGAAAATTCTTGCAACTGACTGCTTGTAGCCATTCAGTTCCCATCCCCGAATCCTCTGTAGCTGCAGGGTCATCATATTCTGGAAGACACAATCCATGGAATATTTCAATTGTAGTGACTGCACTTGCTCAAGTACCCGGGTGTTCGAACTTCAAGAAGCAGCATTGTATACCATATATAACTGCAGTCACTTGGGAAGCCTCTTTCAACAGCGCCTACCTCAACCTCCTGGAAGGGCGTGGGCAATAGGTACATGGAAACACCACCACCTGCAAGTTCCCCTCCAAGTCACCCACCTCCAAACACGGGAGTATAGCACTGCTCCTCACCGTTGCCAGTCAAAAACCTGGAACTCACTGCCCAACAGCACAGTGGGTGCCCCTAAACCCCAAAGAGCACAGTGACTTAAAGCTACAGCTCATCACTACCTTCTCATGAGAACAAGTTCTGGCATTGCTCATGACACCCACTTCTCAAGCACAAATTAGGAAGCCAGAGCTTACATGTAATTATTGGATCTTTAATAATTAATATTTAATTTGTACAATCATTGCGATATGGATACCACATAGCAAATCACATTTAGTCCTTTTTAATCCAAACATATTTGTGTATAATTCATTCTGTAAGACAAAATTAAAACAAACAGACACATGCCGAACTCAAAGGAGACACATCTGTCTTAATACTCCAGGAACACGGTGGAATGAGTCCAGCAAGACGATCTGAGTCGGTGTGAAACCTTCTGCAAATAGCAAGGTTGATCTACTTTGTTCACATATTGAATTGTTCGAAGAGGTGGTGACTTCTCCACAAACAGGTCAACTCCACCATTCCCACCATCAAGTCCAGGAAACAGGACACTAACAAAAAGATACTGGCCTGTGCTTGATGGCAGGCGGTGACTTGTTGTGGGCCTTGTATCGAGCCGCAAACTTAGTGAGATGGTGCAGATCGGAATTTTAATTCCAAGGATTCCGCTATGACCTGCGCCATTCTCCAAATCAAGCAAAATAGTCAGAAATCCTGCTTCAGGATTAGGAACCATGTCCATCAAATATTGATATTTCACAGTCACTAAGTTATCAGAATTATTGATTACCTAGATCAGAACAATTTCTAAAAAGTCATACATTGCCACGTTAAAAATAGATAAACTTTCTTTCATAACGCAGGACTCTATGATGTACAGGATGTCAGAGCATGTTAACAGCTAAGAAAAACGTGAGGAAGGTTCAAAATTCAGTCAAGAGTTGAAATAGGTACAATGTCCTCTTCACATTACTCCTTCTGTTACTGTGGTGATGCTTCCCATCCTAGAAACACCAACTGTGACGTGTACTGACAAAATAATTCATTACTCACCAATCAGAACAACAATTTCAACCAGAGATAGAGGGAGTTCCAACTGATTCACAATTCTATGGGAACATTCCACAGAATGGTCCCAGGAATGAAATACTTAATATATGAGGAACATTTGAGGACTCTGGGTCTATACTTGATAGAGTTGAGAAGGAAAAGGGGGCATCTAATTGAAACTTACAGAATACTGAATGGCCTGGACAGAATGGATGTTGTGAAGATGTTTCCATTAGGAGGAGGGACTAGGACCCAAAGGCACGGCCATAGAGTAAAGGGAAGCCCTTTTAGATCGGAGAGGAGGATAAGAGGCATCCCTTTCCAAGACAGGGATGAGAGGATTATTTTGGTCTGAGTGCTATTAGAGTATGGGGTTCCCAGGAGGCAGTAGGGCTGGGTATTTTAATTTATTCAACGACCAAGTTAGATAGGTTTGATAGACAAGAGAGTGAAGGGTTACGGGATAGACAGAGGAAGTAGAGCTGGGCCAGTCTCCAGATCACAGATAGTCCTATCAAACAGGTTTGAAGGTCTCAACATGTTCTGAAGATCTATATTCCTAGCACAGAGAGAGCGAGAGAGAGAGATTATGTTGGTTACAGGCTAAATATTTACTAAATAAGGGCCTGCTAAAGTCATAGGAAAAATGGATTAAAATCTAATTTGCAGTAGTGTGATTGTCAAGTTTCACGCTGTTGGGAAGAAAGTAAATGTTTGTGTATGTGAGCAGAGTTGTGAAGGTATCAGAGGCCAAGACAATGAATAAAATATATTTGTTAAGGATTGGTAAAGCTGAGGTGCGCAGAATTTCTCCAAACTTGTGGCCAATCCAGGAAAGGAGGAGTAAATCAGGGATAAAGTAGGAGATGCACATCCCGGTATTGGAGTGCGCAATCCATTTCGGCTTCTTCTCTCCCAATGCAGTCTGCCCATTTCTCCCCCAACCCAACCATCCCAGTAATTATTAATGGCAAATACAAGAGAGAACCATTGTCTCCCAATTCTGTAGGAAAATCTCTGGGAGCAAGATGGCATCCATTTGGGTCATGTGACTTTAACAGGGTGGCATCACCATTCCACGACACGCTAACCAATGGCCCAACTGGAAGATACTTGATCCAGTCAGTGATTCCAATTGGGAAGTGGGGTGATTGATGGTAAAATGGAACATTTGCCAGACCCTGAGAGACTGAAGAAGGGGTAGATCATCCCCTGAAAGCTGCAAGTGAAGCTGTGGAGGTGTGAGTAGGCAGCGCCATCGCAGAACAGAACCTGTCCAGCGTTGTAGTTGACATATATTCCAATTCTCTGGAGTTTCTCCTTGCACATGATTTCCAAAGGGCTGGTGATGTTGGCCCAGTATTTCTGCCCATCGTGCCGAATAGTCCAGTATCCGTTTTCAGGGATCAAAGGTAGATTTCCTTCCCTGCATACCAACTCCCTGGCTACTCCCAGGTCCCAGACGGAGTGCATGTCCACTTCCACCAGCCAGTAGTGCCTGCCGCTGGTGAATCCGGTCTTTCCCGGCACGACCAACCTGTGCTCGACCCTCTCGCTGCTGTCAGCACGAAAATTCCCTTGTGCAATGCAGTTCATGGTGGTCAGATCGGAGGATATCAGGAGGTTTGGATGCGTAGTGTCACAGTCCAGTTCAATGCAGGCTATAAAAAAAAGAGCAAGGGACAGGTTCAGCAGAAGCTCAAAGAAAAACTTCTCAATTTCTGCAGCCTCTTGGACCCAGCAATAACTTTAGAGCCTGATTCTGTCCTTCCATGTTTTTCACCAACCCCTCACCAGGTCCTGTTATGACATGGGTTGCTATTAGCACAGTCACCCATTCTCTCCTACTTTTTGCTCTTATTATCACTTATTCAGCTTTTCTTCTGTCCTGACCTGCTATCCTTAATCTCCTTGTTAATCCACTCGATAGGCTGTGGCTCCTAATTTTTTTTTTATTTCATTCACAGGGTGTGGGCATCACTGGCTAGGCCATCCCTAATTTACCCTGACAGTCATCCACAGCAGTGAGTCTGGAGTCACATGTAGGCCAGACCAGATGAGGACAGCAGTTACTTTTCCTGTAAGGACATTAGTGATCCAGAGAGGGGAGAAGAACCAGGGTCTATAAACATAAGACGGTTACCAATGGGGAATTCATGTGAAACTGCTCTCCTTAGCAGGTTCCCCATTCTAGAACAGAACATAGAAAAAAGAACAGTACAGCACAGCACAGTACAGGCCCTTCGGCCTACCATGCTGTGCCAAATTATTATCCAACTAAGATCAAATTACCCTGCATACTATCATTATGCATACACATACATATTATACTATCATCCATGTGCCTATCTAAGAGTCACTTAAATGTCTCTAAAGTATCTGACTCCACTACCACTGCCAGCAGCGCATTCCACACATCCACCACTCCTGTGTAAAGAACCTACCTCTGACATTTCCCCTATACCTTCCTCCAATCACCTTAATATTATGCCCCCTCATAATAGTCATTTCCGCCCTGGGAAAATGTCTCTGGCTATCCACTCTATCTATGCCTCTCATCATCTTGTACACCTCTATCAAGTCACCTCTCATCCTTCTTCACTCCAATGAAAGAAGCCCTAGCTCCCTCAATCTTTCCTCATAACACCTGCCCTCCAGTCCAGGTAGCATCCTGGTAAATCTCCTCTGCACCCTCTCTAAAGTTTCCACATCTTTCCTCTCATGAGGCGACCAGAACTGAACACAGTATTCCAATGTCATCTAACCAGGGTTTTACAGAGCTGCAGCATAACCTCTCAGCTCTTAAACTCAATTCCCCTGCCAATGAAAGCCAACACACTATATGCCTTCTTTACAACCCTATCAACTTGGGTAGCAACTTTGAGGGATCTATGGACGTGGACCCCAAGATCCCTCTGTTACTCCACACTGCCAAGAATCCTGCAATTAACCCTGTATTCTGCATTCAAATTCGACCTTCCGAAATAAATCACTTCACACTTTTCTGGGTTGAATTCCATCTGCCACTTCTTTGCTCAGCTCTGCATCCTGTCATTGTCCCATTGCAACCTACAACAGCCCTCCACACTATCCACAACTCAACCAACCTTCGTGTAATCGGCAAACTTACTAACCCACCCTTCCACTTTCTCATCCAAGTCATTTATAAAGATCACAAAGAGCAGAGGTCCCAGAACAGATCCCTGCGGAACTCCACTGGTTACTGAGCTCCAGGCTGAATACTTTCCATCTATTACCACCCTCTGTCTTCTTTTGTACAGCCAGTTTTGTATCCAGACAGCCAAATTTCTCTGAATCCCATACCATCTTACTTTACTATTTTTTTGAGGTGGGGGGGGCGCACATGGAACACGAATGCCAGCTCAAACCTAGTTGGACTGAGTGACCTCTTTCTGTGCCAACAAATTCTGTGAATAAGTAAACTTTTACAATGAGGACTAGTGGATATTTAATGCAGTATGTCATTAACGAGAGTAACAATGGCTAAATAATAAATTGAACAGGGGAGCAAGACCACTGCCACATCATCCTCTCATTAATTCTGTGGAGGAGGAGATTTGATCGCTCCATTCAGGAGTTTGAATAGATGCTCATTTTCTCAGTTGTCAGTGGCAGGAGGGTCAGTAATCTGATGACACAGATTGCTAATAATTAGTCAAAAAAAGGACACAAGTATTTTTTTTTCTAAACAACAATCAAGCAAGCGAACTGGATAAATACTTGAAAGGGAAATTTTGTAGCTTTTGGGGAAAACAGCAGAGAGGAGAAACAACTGAGTAGCTCTTCCAAAACGCAAGCACAAATTCAATGGGCTGAATAGAATCTCTCAGCACTGGAGGAGGCCAAAAACAAAGATACAAATTACACACAATTCATTTGCACTGACACCTTCACCTCCACACTCATGCACAAATGAAACGACTTCTTCACCACCACAAACAATTCACTCCTCTCCACTTCACTCCCTCATTGTAGTCCCCACTTCCACCCCTCCCGAAACACCATTCAACATGGAGTTATTGAAGAGGCACAGTTCTTACCTGCAGCATCAGTCATTCTCTGAATTGCTGAAAAGGACAAGGAGAATGAGATTAAATCATCTTCAAATAATTCATTGTATGTTTGTGCAGTTTTCAGAAAGGTTTTCAGAAAACAGAGCCTGCTTAGAAGTCTTGGAGAGCTGACTAAATATTTAAAGGGTGAGGCAGGGAATCAGACAGAGTTTAGTTGTGGACTCTGCGAGCTCTGGGTTTAGCGACGGGACAAAGGTGAGATTTCACCCCTAACACGATCTTTGATAGGACCTCCCAAACCAGAGACCACTGCCGTCTAGAAGGACAAGGGCAGCAGGTACATGAGAATACCACCCCCTGTAAATTCCCCACCAAGCCACACACCATTCTAACTTGGAAATATAATCAGCATTCTTTCAGTATCACTGGGTCTAAATCCTACAACTCCCTCCCCATTAGCTCTCTTAGATGTCTCTAAGTCCCATAGGACTACAACTCATCACTACCTTCTCAAGGGAAATTAGTGATGGGGAATAAATTTTGGCCCAACCAGTGATGTGCACATCTTAAGAATGATGAAAAGTTACTCCATGTCTTACCTAGTTTAGGGAGAGGGCGAATTTCACCTAAAAAGGAAAAGGACATCAGTTAGTCAGAAGAGCTTTATACTGCTAGCAATTGAGCAGATTTACATTGAATATGTTTTTACCATTCAGCACAAATCTGAGAAAACATTGGTTATATAACTGTGGATTCACAGGGTTGTACAACTGAAATGGCTTTAACCCATTACAGAAACATGGTGGGAAATCTCCATTCCCAAGTTGGATCCTTTAACCATTGATCCTGGTCCATTCACCTTTTATCAGAACAGATCAAAAATGATAAGAACTCTTAAAACACCTGACTTGGAGGAATTTCAAATTAAGGTTAACATTTGAGAGGACATGGGAAAGTTGTTTTCCAAAGGTCGGTAAGAGTGAGATAGTGCAGCTTGAGTCAGACAGGAGGTATCAGGGGATGTGGAGCTACAGATCAGTTGTCATCTCCGTGATTGGTACGGTAGGCTAGAAGGGCTGAATGGCCTCCTGTTCCTACACGAGTCCAGAATACAGATGGAAAGGAGGTGGGAATTAAAAAAAAGTCATAAGTTATTCAAGTGAAGAATTCTGGAGAAGTTCTTTTGCCCAGAAAGCAGTCACTTGGTAAGAATCACTGACACATGGCATGGTTGAGGTAGGAAGTGTTAATCCATTGATAGGGGGCCTTGATGTCCACATGAGAGACAGGGAAATGGTGGGGGGTTGGGGGGGAGGAGGTGTGATGGTTGCACAGCAGACTGCAAGGTGAGCAGTTTGTGTGGTGCATAAAAACCAGCGTGGACCAGGGGAGTTGAGTGGCCTGCATTGTTAATTTGTGTCAACGTGTCGTTTGTTTTAAAATTCCGGAACTGTTTCCCTTTTCTCCAGATCTTCCCAAACACACCAACTCTCTACTTGTTTCAGCTTCCATCCATTTCAATTGAAAGGCATGTTTGGTGGCCCTGGAGACAGAAATATCCTTGCTGGTGGGAGGCTATCATCACAGACCAACTGTCTTCCATAGACTCTCTACAGTGTGGAAACCGGCCATTTGGTCCAACGAGTACACACCAACTGTCCGTCAGACATTGCACCCAGACCCATCCCCCTATTCCTGTAACCCTGCATTTCCCATGGCGAACACACTTAACCAACACATCCTTGGACACTATGGGTAAGTTAGAATGGCCAATCCAACTAACTTGCACATCTTTGGACTGCGGGAGGAAACCAGAGCATCCAGTTGAAACCCATGCAGATGTGGGGAGAGTGTACAACCAGACAGTCACCCAAGGGTGGAGTCAAACCCAGGCCCTGTGAGGCAGCAGTGCTAACCACTCAGACACCGTGCCGCCCACAGGATGAGAGCATTGCTGTCTAAACCAGCGTTTACTGCCCATTCCTTAATGGCCCACAGGGCAGATAAAAAGTGTCAACCATGATGTGGTGGGTCTGGAGTCACATGTAGGCCAGATTGGGTAAGGACGGCAGTTTCCTTCCCTAAAAGGCATTAGTGAACCAGATGGGTCTTTTCCCAACAACTGATAATAGGTTCATAGTTACCACTATTTCCAGATTTTTATTGAATTCAAATTCAACTATTTGCCGTGGCAGGATTTGACCTTGGGTTCCCAGACTATTACTTGTGTCTCCTGATCGAAGTCAGTGATAAATGAATCGGTTTTAAAATCAATGGTGATTGAGGGATAAACTTTGCCCAGGACACCAGGCCAAACCACCTTGCTCTTCTTTAGCATAGCGGCCACAGGATATCATACATCCTTGAGAGAGAAGACAGGGTCTTGTTTCAAATTCTCACCCGAAACACATCACCTCACTAGTAGCCTCTTACCTAGATGTTTCCAGCGAATATCTGTACAGGAAAGAAAAAGCAACAAAATTACTCATGGTGTCGAAGTCACAGATATCTGTACTACACCGCGCTTTACAGAGTGCGCTGACTGAACACAATCAAACAGACAACTGCAGGGCAAAAACCTTTCTTCCTGTAAGATCAGAACTGTGCCCATTTATTGCGGCATCACCACCTACTGGTGCAGCAGGACAGAGCACACAAAGATCATGTGACAATAATTCGGAGTCGGTCAGCTGACATTGTCCACAAGGTGCAAAGGCAGAGCGAGCGTGTGGGAACTCAAAAAACGTTGACATCAGGTTGTTCACAGCCAAAGATGTAGTTTTTGAGGTGCAGACATTGCTGCAGGAAACAGGTTTACGTCACAGTAATCCGTGTCAATCAATATTTTGCAGGACACAGGGAAAACCTTCCAGCTCATCTCCCAAATAGCGAGACGTCTTGTGATCTTTTACATCCACCGACAGACCTCAGTTCAACATCTCAAGAGAAAGGTGTGCCCCTGACAGTGCAGAACCACCTCGGTACTGCACCAGGAGAGTTAGTTTATATTTTTACCCCTTATATTAGAGTTGGACTGGAACCTTTTGGACTCTGACTGCTACACTCGACTCATAGCTGACATCCCGCACCGAGGTGCTGCTGTGGTCCCAGGCATAGGAACAAGATCCCATGCCAAAGTCAGAAGCAGAGGTCACAGGGACGTAGAGTTAAGGGAGTGGACATTGCAAATACCAGACAGTGCTCTCTGCTGGAACAAGCTTGACCATACGTTCAGATAGTTGAACAGGCTCTATTCTGACCCCTATTGAGGGGGATTTGGGGAATTATCGATCGATTGTACTGATCACAACACAGAATGACAAACCCTCCCTTCCACATTTACTTATAATCCTTTCGACTGAGCTCTTACCCATTATTTCTCTGAGTTCCTCTGAAAAGAAAAAAAGGAAACAATTTTTAAAAAAAAACAGCAGAAACCATTTCTATCATTTGAATCACGCACTTTTGAAACGGGTTGAGGAGATTTAGGAACGTCCTGAGGATTTAAGCCTGAGGATCTCGTGAGAAGGACCCTACAGGAAAGGAGAGAGCCATCCCAATCCCCATCGCGCTTCCAGGTGACACCTCCTTCACAGTTACCAGCTCGTATCCATTTGGCCCATCACCCCCTCTGGGCGTCACTGGGTAAGCCCTCCCCAGTCCCATTGCCGCGTCTCTATTTTGATCAGCATTCGATTGGCTGTGTTTCACACAATTCTGCCCCCAGACAACCCTAACCCAAAAATACAGATGTGCATAGCGGATTGCCAAAATAAAAACAGAAATTGCTGAAGAAACTTGGCGGCATCTTTGGAGAGAAAGCAGAATTAATGTTTCGGGTCCAGTGACTCTTCTTCAGAGACCTAACCCCTCATCCTTCTGTGCAGTTCTTTCAATCTTCAACACAAAGAAAATAAAAAGACAGCAGCTAGAGTTTTAATTGAGTTAACTTGGCAAGGTGGTTTAAAAATAATAAGAGTACAATACAGGCTCCAATTCTGTCACAATTAGATTTCTGCTGGGACAGTTCCATTAAAATTAACCCACTCCCCTCCGCCAAGTGCCCCTGGGACTGGTTTGTTCTCTCTCATCATCTGCCTCACTTATTACAGGGTCAGAAAATCCACAGTGATGCTTTCAGGACATTTGGGAATGTTTACTTACCATTATAGGACTTCGTGTTGGCATAATCTAAAATACAAAAACAGCACAAGTCACTAAAAGAAAGGAATTCACTAGGAAACAAAGCCTTCTGATCCTCATTCAAGTGCCTTTGATTCCGACAAATGCCATATTTTCTGGAATGGCTCCAGTTGAACATCCTTCGCAGGCCTAACTTTTGTTAGTCCCACTGAGAAGCTCCCTCTATCTCAGTCCCAATATCGAGATATAACCCCAGGTTGAAAACACAGCATTTGACTGAGACAGCGTACAACAGCAAGGAGATGGTGTTGAACTTATGTAAGACACCAGGCCAGCCACAGCTGCGGTCCAGGACCTAGCTCTGGATACCACACTTTAGGAAGGATGTGAAAGCATTGCAAAAACTGCAGAAGTTTAAGGGAAAGGCTCTAAATGTTCTCAGTCACGAAGAGATCAAGATTAAGAGGGAGCAGGCCTAAAGTAATTTGTCAAAGTCATGAGGAAAACCGTTTTCACACAGGAATGGTCAAGGTCTGGATTGTGCTGACAGCACAGAGAAGGCAGATTTAATTCAGGCTTAGAGGGAATCAGACAATTGTCTGAAGATGAATAGTGTACAAGGGTCACAAGGAGAAGGCTGGAGAAAGGCACAGAGTCAACTGCTCCTTTGGACAGCAAGCATAAGAACAATGGGCCAAATGGCCCTTGCTGCCCTGTAAACCAATTTCCCACTCATTCCCAGGTGGTGGTGGTGGTGAGGGTCTCGGGCGGGGTGAGGAGTCAGTGACCCATTGTCCCACCTCGTCCCAGAGTGGGTGGGGATGGGAAAAGGACAGAGTCTGACCCACTGCCCTGCAAAGTCCCAGAGGCAGGAGAAAGGACATAGATGGTGCAGGGTGGGAGGTTCGAGAGGGAAGCAGCCTGGCTCTCCGAGGTTGTGAACAGCAATACTAAAATACAAGTCTTTGTTTTTTCCTCACCAAATGTTGTTGGCTGCTTCCTTAGATCTGGAAAAAAAAAAGAGCGAGAGAGAGTCATCAATATTGGTGAGTGCGGATTATCAATGGCCTGACAGATATTCGGCATCAAGATATCACTGACAAACTCCCCCAGTCACCCCCTCAAACCTCAGGCTGCACAAGGACGTGGAGGCTGATTTGGTGTAGAGGAAGTAAAAGGGAGACAGAGTTGATTATCTGGGGTGGGGATGGTTGGGACAAGAGAGTACATATGGGTTGAGGGGCATGGCATGTAGAAAAAACACAGAGGGGTAAATGGAGGGGAGATTACTTAAACGTTCTCTTCGAACTTAATCAGACCTTCCCTTTTGTTTTCTTTCACAAGTGTATAGGCCTTTCTGCAGCATCACTGCCCTGGAAAAAGGCGATGGTATGCTGTCCTGCTGAACCACCGCAGTCCTTGGGGTCTGGGGACATCCACAGTGCTGTTAAAGAGGGAGGTCCCAGATTTTGACCCAGCAACACTGAATGAATGGCGACACATTTCCAAGTCAGGTCGGTGAGCGGCTTGGAGGGGGTCTTGCGGATGGTGACGTTCCTAAGCATGTGCTGCCCTTGCCATTCACTGTGGGGTTTGGGTTGGAGGGCGGGTACAACCTGTGGTTTTGGGACGTCGTCACACAACCTAACCATGTTTGAATCAAAAAGCAATTGCCAATTGCGTCCCCGTGGCACAACGAAAATTTCGTACTTCGGATCTGTCTCTTTTGTTTCCTGAAGAACAGAAAGAGGCCAACGACATGACCAAGGATGCCAAAGAAAATCAAGAGGAACATATAAAGCCAAACGGATGTCTTGGGGTGGAATTCATCTGGAGAATAAAAAAAGCAGAATGAAATTATTGCTAAAATAATAAATCATCAAAGTCAGGCACTCTAACCCTGAACTTGTCTTTTATCTTACCCTCCGAATCCATCACCCCTTGAGTAAACGGGCTAGTCAGAGCAATGAGTGGCCCTCAGTGTTGGTTCTCGACCCACAGTGAGTTTCTGCATTTATATACTACCTGTTATATAGTAAAGCAGCCCAGCATGCTTCAGAGCAGAACAGCCACCAAGTAATGTAAGGAGATAATAGATCTGATGTCCAAAAGCTTGCTCAGACACGAAGGTTTTGAGAAACATCTTAAGTTAAGAAAAAGGAATGTTGGGCAGAGGGCTAGAAATATTTAGAGAGGGCCTGGACCACAAGCAACTGAAGACACAGTCACAGATGGCAGTGTGATGAAAATCGAAGGTAGCACAAGGGGACAGAATTAAAGTAGAGCAGAAGGTTAGAAAAGGTGGAAAGGTTCAAAGCACACAGAGGTCATGCAGGCTGGAGGAAGGTCACAGTAGGGCATGGGGCCTTTGATGTGGCCATTGATGGGGCCCATCAAGTTGATCACAACCCAGGCGACGAGTCACTGGAGAAGAATATAGTCACTAAGTATTGCAGATGTGGTGGCTGGATTGGAGGGGCAGAAAAGGACATGGAGGAATTGAAGAACTTGAAGTTAGAGGGAGCTGGGAACGCAGCCCTATCCATCATGAAAACCAGCCTTCCTTCCACTGACTCCGTCTACACTTCCCGCTGTCACACAAAAGCGGCCAAAATCAAAGACCTCTACTACCCCGTTATACTCTCTTCCACCGGGCAGAACATACAAAGTTTGAAAATACATACTAACAGATTCAAGAACAGCTTCTTCCCCGTTGTAATTAGACTTATAAACAATTCTCTCACGTTAGAGCTGATCTTTTTATGCACCTTCTTTGTAGCTGTAACACTATAATCTGCATTCTGTTCCATTACCCTGATGTACTTACGTAAGGTACGATTTGTCTGGTTAGCACAAAACAATACTTTTCACTGTACCTCGGTACTGTGTGACAATAATAAATTAAATCAATGTTCACAGCAGCTAGGGACTGAGAAAAATGGTAGTTGCATCACCCCATTCCTTTGATCTAAAGGATGGCAAATGTTCTTTAGATCAGCAGGTCACAATGGGATGTTGGCTGGAGGTGACACCAACAACGGTACATGGCATACACACAGGCACATAGAGACACAAAGCTCACTAACCTGGGACATAGAACTCTGCACAGACTGTCTTGTTCAGCATCTCGCTTTTTAGCAAACAGTTAAAGGTGTTCCCAGAATCACTGGTCACATCGATGTAGCTCTTCACGTTGACTGAGCTTGGCTCCTCCGTTACCGGCTGTCCCTTCTGAGTCTGGATAACACCTTTCTCGTTGCTCCATTGCACCATCGGTGGAGGAAACCAGTTCTCGGACTCACACAGGAGCTGGATTCCATTCCCCGTGTACTTGTTCAAGTTGATCAAAGGCCATTCTCCAAATCCTGCCAATGCAATTAGGGTCAGTTCTTTTTAAGAAAAAAAACACAACCGGGTTACAGGAGGGAGGATCTCAAAGGCAGCCAGCCCTACTCCGTAGATAGCACCCTCCCTCTGAGTCAGAAGTCCATGGGTTCAAATCCCACCCCATGATTTGTTACAATGGCGCTGGGTATTGGTGAGACCAGTCTATTGTGTTCAATTTTGGTTCCGTACTTGAAGGTGAATATACTTGCATTGGATGTAGGTCAGGGAAAGGTGCAGGATTGGTTCGTGAGGAGAGGTTGAGCAGGCTGGGTCTGTATTTTTTGCAGTTGACCAATATGATTGGCGACCTCCACTCTTAAATAGAAAAGATGTCCCTGCAACACTGTCGCTATCAAATACTTCCGGGACAGTGACAGCATGGGGTGAATATCGTGGGGAAAAAAACTCCCTCTTACTTTTTAAACCTCAAAGTAAAGTTCTCTTGACACTGTCCTCACCAAACACTCCTGGGACAGGGACAACAAGGGATTAAAATACAGAATAAAACTCCTGCAAAGATGTGCAGGTTAGGTGAATTGGCCATGCTAAATTGGCCCATGGTATCCAGGAATGTGCAGGCTAGGTAGATTAGCCATGGGAAATGCAGGTTTACAAGGATTGGGAGGGATCTGGGTGGGGTTCTCTTCAGAGGGTCAGTGTGGACTCGATAGAATGAATGACCTGCTTCCACGCTGTAGGGATTTTATGACAGAAACAGGCCACTCATCCAACAGCTCCATGCTAGCACTTACACCCCACACCAGCCTCCTCCTGCCATCAGCAAAAGTAGAGGGAATATTGTTTGAGAGAGTTAATCATCCAAGCACATGGGATCTTGGAGTTCATAAACAGAGGCATCAAGTACAAAAACTGGCAATTTGTGTTGAACCTGTGTAGAGCTCCTGACTCTCCAAAGTCTGTCCACCATCTACAAATCAAGGGAGAGTGATGGAATACTCACCATTTGCTTGGATGAGCGCAAGCCTCTTACAATGTTAATAGCATCCAAGACAAAGCAGCCCAATTATTTGGCACCCCATCCATCAACTTCAAAAATCACTCCCTCCCCCACTCACGCACAGGAGCAGCAACGCATACCATCTCCAAGATGCGCTGCAGTAACTTATGGCTCTTCCAACAGCACCTTCCCAAGCCATGATCTCGATGTCCTGGAAGGGCAGGGGCAGCAGACGAATGGGAACACCACCACCTGCAAGCTCCCTGCCAAGACACACCATCCTGACTTGGAAATATACCACCACATCTTGACTGTCACTGGGTCAAATTCCTGAAGTTTCCCCCCTGACATCAATGTGGGTTTCGCTACACCCAAAGGCCTTCCCTGGTTCAGGAAGGCAGCTCACCAACCACCTTCTCCTGGGGGATGGCTTGCCCAACCACTGATCCTGTGAAACAATAGAAACTCAGAAATTAGGGGCAGGAGTAAGCCCTTTGAGCCTGCTCCATCATTCAATATGATCATGGCTAATCATCCAACTCAGTCCCCTGTTCCTGCTTTTCTCCTCCCATACCCTTAGGTTCCTTTAGCCCCAAGAACTATATCTAAATCCTTCTTGAAAACACCCAATGTTTTGGCCTCAACCGCTTTCTGTAATAGAGAATTCCACTGGTTCAGCACCCTTTGAGTGAGGAAATTTCTCCTCATTCAGTGTTAAAAAGCTTACCCTTACCTTTAAACTGTGACCCCCAGTTCTGAACTCCCTGGTTATCGGGAACATTCTTCCTGTGTTAACCCTGGCTATTCCTGTCAGAATTTTACCAGCTGGATTAGAAGCAAATGCCAGGAAAGGTACTTACTTGCTACACTCAGGATGGCCTCTGCATCTCTGAACCCATGAGCTTCTAATTCCACAAAACACTTGTACTTCCCATTGTCCGGCAATGTGACTTGCATGAGTTTCAGGGAGACGTTGCCATTCTGGAATTCACTGGCAAACAGCTGGGTCCTATCCTTGTAACTAGCGTGTTGCCCCGCGTTCTCATCCTGCCCAAATCTGTAGAGATGTACCAGTGCATTGTCCTTGCTCCAGCGGATCTCCAAACCTTTGAGGGGCAATCTGGGGATCAGCTGACATTCCAACACTGCCGTAGCACCAACCTCGACCACAAGTGGGTATTGGGAGCAGGAGATTCGGAAGTCATCTGGGAAAGAAAGGATGCTTCAGTGAATGTGGAGAGAAAGGAGGGACGAGTTGGAGGAAAAACCCTCAGTGGAGGAGCTTCTTCAGGAATTTCACGGGGACACAGTCAAGGCATTTTCAAGAAATAAAGTATACAATATTGATTTACAAACCGATGCATGTGACTTTCAAGGGAAGTTTACCACAATAGTAAGGAATGATGGTCTTCATTTGAGCAGAAATACTGGAGCAGCTAAGATCTAGATCTGTACAGTAGAGAAGACAAAAGGGGAGATACAATGGAGATATCAAATGCTTTGAGAGAGTCAATAAGGAGAAACTGTATCCACTAGCAGAGCGAGACTCCAACTCACAACAGCTTCAGGTTGAAGAGAACTGACAAATAACCGAGAGACAATTTAGGAACAGGAGTAGGCCATGAAACCATAGCGTCTGCTCTGCCATTTAACACAATAGCTGATCGAACATTTCATTCCCCACTCTTTACACCATCAGTAATCAGCAATCTATCAATCTCAACCTTAAACATATTCAAAGACTGAGCTCCCACAGCCCTCAGTGGTAAAAGATTCCAGAGATTCACCACCCTTCAAGTTAAAAAAATATTCTCCTCACTTCCATCCCAAAAGCATAAATCTTACTTTATTTATAAAACAGTGCCACCTGGTTCTAGACTTCCCAACTAGGGCAAACATCTTACCTACATGAAGGTTGCCTATCCCTTTAAGTGTTTGAGAGATTTCAACCGCGCCGAATTTAAACCTCTAAAGAATTTCCTTTAAACAAAAAGACATGTGGGTTGTTGTGACCTGGAATGCACTGTTACTGACTCCAGTCCTCTCCTTAACAACATTCAGAGATTTAAGACAGCCTACTTCTGAACTGTGTGTCAAATTGAACCTCAGACTTGAACTTCTGGCACCATATTAATACCTTTGACAAGATCAGCAATTCCTACTTCTGTAACACTGCTCAATTTCACCCTCAAATCAATTTGTCCACTGCTGAAACCCTCCTCCATTTGCTTTTCAACCCAAGTTCTTTCACACACTTGTCTCTTCCATAAATTTGTGGCTATCTGAAGCTCTGGTGCCTGCGTCTGACCCTCACACCATGTTCTGCTCCCATCACCCCACTGTGTTCGATGACCTACATTGAGTGACTCCGGGTAAAGTAACACCTAGATCTCAAAAAACTCATTTGTGCTTTTGAATTCCTCCACATCTCCTACAACCCTCCAAAGATCACTGCATTCATCTAATTCTGACTTCTTGTGCACTCCCAATGAGAATTGCTCCACCACTGGTGCCTGTACCTTCTGTTACCTCAGCCCGAAGCTGTGGAATTCTTTAAAAAAAATCATCTCTGCTTGGGCTACGTTGCTTTCCTCTGTTAAAACGCACTTTCGTACTGACCTCTTTAATCAAGTTTTTGGTCATCTGACCTAATGTCCCTATGTAGCTTGGTGCCATTTTGCAATTTATAATACTCCTACAAAGCACTTTGGGGTTTAATACGTTAAAGATATAATAAAAGCTAGCCTCATCAGCAACGTCAACAATTTACCATAAGACTGAAAGAGCTCTTGCTGTGGAAGCAGACTTGCTAAAAGAGTCAGAAGGGGATTGGATAAAGAGAGGATTTTAAAAGTTACACTGATGCAAAGCAAAGTATTTTCAGGGCTGTGCAGAAAGAGCCAGGGTGAGGGAAAGCTTGGGCTAAATGTTACGACAAAGGAACAGATAGAAGAGAATGTAATGGTTTTAACTTTCACCGATGCCCAGTGAAGTAAGCTGCAACACCTCGACAAGTTGATCAAGGGATCAAATGCGATCATTGGTCAGAAAGTTACACAGAATCCTCCTGGCACAAAAGGAGAATCTGCTGCCAGATTCTGTGGCTGTGCTTACATAATTATCAAAGACTCTCTGGAACTTTTAACTCAATTCCCCAATCATGACCCTCCAGCACGGATCGACACAGAACGAGGTGTCGGGGTAGTTCAGCCGTGAGGTCTCTCACCTGCCAACGTTGAGTAGTTCCAGAGGAGGAAAATCAGGAGCAGGCCCTGGAGCCCTTTCCATCCGAACATTCTCTGCATATCTCCAAAGTCTGGCTGTGCAGGCCCTGAAATACAAGCAACTTTGTTAGGGTCTAAAACAACATTCCCACTTCTCCAATTCATTGACTTATTTAAAACTATACAGCAGCGAAACATGCTATTCAGCCCAATAAGTCTGTACCGCATAAAAGCCTCCTCCCATTCTGTTTTATCTCTCCCTATTCCGTTCTCCCTCATGCATTTAACCACATTCACCTTAATGCACATTATTCACATTACAAGCTGAGGAAGCAAGTTCCACATTCTCACTGGGTAAAAGAGGTTCCTCACGAATTCCAGACCAAATTTATCAAAGACTGTTCGTACATTGTTAGAATGCCAGCATTTCTAAACACTTGTTGACAGTAAGTTAGCATCGTTCTGGAGAAGATGGAGGTGAGCTGTGTCCTTGAACCACTGTAGTCCTTGCAGAATGCACACAGAGCTGTGAGGAAGGAAGAGCCAGGATTTTGACACAGCAACACCGTCAGGGACGACAAATCAGGACGGTGAGTGGCTTTAAGGGGAATTTGCAGGTGGAAGTGTTCCATCTGCTACCCTTGACTTTCTACCATAGATGATAGAGGACACACATTTGGAAGCTGCTGTCATCTCCTTTGTGACAATTGGAAATCAGACACTCCATTCACTTTCTTTTCATGAGGTGAGTTCATGCTCACACCATCCAGTCCTCGGTTTTTGACTGTTGCCCTCAGCAATTCTCAGGGACCGAATTAATCTGTACTTGGAGAAACAGGGAGCTAGATTCAGCCATAAGAGGAAGCATTCCTTTCACATTTATCCTGCTAACAGCCTTCAAATTTTAGAAGTCACCCCTTAATCTAAACTCCAATGGATACAAATTGTGTCCAACATTTCCTCATTAAATGACATGTCATTCCAGGTATTAGTTGAGCAAACCTTCTCTGAATTGCTTCCACATCTACATCCTTCCTTAAAAAAGATGGCCAGTATTGTGCACAGTACGTTAGATGCAGCCTCCTCATGGTTTTGTATAACTTAAGCATAATTTCACTGCCTTGGTGTTTAGTTCCCCTCACAATAAAATGATAACATTCTATAAACTTCCTTAATTACATACTGTACCTGATTAGTGAATGTTTGTGATTCATGCACTAGGATTACCAGATCCCTCTGTATCTTACAGGTCTGCACTGTCTCATCAATTAGAGCACTTTTAAAAAAAAAACTCTTCCTGCTCAAATGGACAATTTCATATTTTCTCACATTCTACTCCATTCACCACAAAGGGCCAGCAGGAGGTTGTTATACACATTGGAACTAACAACTAAGGAAGAGAAAAGGAAAAAATTCTGAGAAGAGAATGTAGGAAGTTGGGTAGGAATTTAAAACGTAGGTCCTCAAGGGTAATAATGTCTGGATTACTCACAGTGCCACAAGCTAGTGAGAATAGGAACAGGAGGATAGAGCAGACGAATGTATGGCTTCAGGGGAGAAGAATTCACATTTTTGAATCATTGGAATATCTTCTGGGGTAGAAGTGACCTATATAAGAAGGACGGATTGCACCCAAATTGGAAGGTGACTAATAGACTGGCGGGGAGATTTGCTAGAGGTGCTCGGGAGGATTTAAACTAGCAAGGCGGTGGGGGGGAGGGTGGATGGAATCGCAGGGAAATAGTTAGGAAAGAGATCAGTCTGAGACTGGTACAATGGAAAAGGAGTAAGTCAAACAGACAGGGCAAGCAGGAACAAAGTAGAGAATGAGATGGGGCTGATGACTTAAACTGTTTTTATTTTCCAGGGATAGATGCCATAGGATGGATCAAAACAGGAGAGAGAGAGGAGGGGGAGTGGCATTTCTGATTAGGTATAGTATTACAGCTGTACTTAGGGAGGATGTTCCTGGGAAGTTGTTTGGGTGGAACAGAGAAATAAGAAAGGAATGATCACCTTACTGGAATTGTACGAAAGGCCCCAGAATAATCAGTGGGAAATTGAGAAACAAATTTGTAAGGAGATTTCAGTTATCTGTAAGAATAATAGGATGGTTATGGTAGGGGATTTTAACTTTCCAAACATAGACTGGGATTACCATAGTGTTAAGGATTTGGATGGAGAGTAATTTGTTAAGCCTATACAAGAAAATTTTCTGATTCAGTATATGAATGTACCTGTTCGAGTAGGTGCAAAACTTGAACTACTCTTGGGAAATAAGGCAGGGCAGGTGACGGAGGTGTCAGTTGGGGATCACTTTGGGGCCACTGATCATATTTCTATTACTTTTAAAATTAATGATGGAAAATGATAGACTGGATCTAAAAGTTGAACTTCTAAATTGAAGGCCAATTTTGACGGTATTAGGCAAGAACTTTCAAAAGTTGATTGGGGGCAATGTTCGCAGGTAAAGGGATGGCTGGAAAATGGGAAGCCTCCAAAAAAACAGAGATAGTGACAGTCCAGAGACAGTACGCCCCGGTTAGGGTGAAGGGAAAGGCTGGTAGGTGTAGGGAATGCTGGATAACTAAAGAAATTGAGGTTTTAGTTTAGAATAAGAAGAAAGCATATGTCAGGTATAGACAGCAGAGATCAGATCATTCCCTAGAAGAGTACAAAGGCACTAGGAGAAAACTTAAGAAGGAAATCAGGAGGGCAAAAAGGGCACATGAGATAGCTTTGGCAAATAGGGCTAAGGAAAATCCAAAGGGATTCTGCAAATATATTATGGACAAAAGGGTAACTAGGGAGAGAATAGGGCCCCTTAAAGATCAGCACCTGGACTGTAGGTTCATAGTTCCTTGAAAGTGGAGTTGCAGGTCGATAGGATAATGAAGAAGGTGTTTGGTATACTTGCCTTTATTGGTCAGTGCATTGAATATAGGTTGTACAGGGCATCGGTTAGGCCACTATTGGAAGACTGCATGCAGTTCTGGTCTCCCTGCTATAGGAAGGATGTTGTGACACTTGAAAGGGTTCAGAAAAGATTTACAAGGATGTTGCCAGGGTTGGAGGGTTTGAGCTATAGGGAGAGGCTGAATACACTGGGGCTATTTTCCCTGGAGCATCAGAGGCTGAGGGGTGACCTTATGGAGGTTTATAAAATCATAAGGGGCATTGATAGGGTAAATAGACAAGGTCTTTTCTCTGGGGTGGGGGAGTCCAAAACTAGAGGGCACAGGTTTAAGGTAAGAGGGTAAAGATTTAAAAGGGACCTCAGGGGCAACTTTTTCATGCAGAGGGTGGTGCATGTAATGGAATGAGCTGCCAGTGCAAGTGGAGGCTGGTATAATTATAACATTTAAAAACATCTCGATGGGTATATGAATTGGAAGGGTTTTGAGGAATATGGGCCAAATGCTGGCAAATGGGACGAGATTTATTTCGGATATCTAGTCAGCATTGAACGAGTTAGACCAAAGGGTCTGTTTCTGTGCTGTATATCTCTAGGATTTTATGTTTGTACACTCACAACCTCTTGTGTCCTCTACGCAACTTACTTTCTGACTAGCTTTGTGTTGTCAGCAAATTTAACACCATACATCCATCCTTCATTTAAGTCATTTGTTTTAATTGCAGTCCCGGTACAGATCCCTGTTGGATACCACTCGTTACATCCAACCAACCCGAAAAGTTTTCCGGGAGCTTCTGTTTTTGTTTGGAGCAGAGAGTGAGAGAATGAGAAATGTCATTCCTGGCTATAACGTTGGGTGGGAAACAGAAAAGTGGTAACTCCAGGGTTAGAATGAGTCAGTGGAAGATACCAAAAACTGCAGATGCCGGAGTCAGAGTCAATACAGTGTGGAGCTGGAGGAATGGAGTTCTGGAGAAGGGACCCGACCCGAAACGACGACTCTCCTGTTCCTCTGATTGCGGCCTGACCTACTGTGTTCCTCCAGCTCCGCATTGTATTGACTTTCAGGGTTAGAATGTATCCATTTGGAAAACTGACACATTCCTATCTAGAGATAGTAGGAACTGCAGATGCTGGAGAATCCGAGACAACAAGGTGCAGGGCTGGATGAACACAGCAGGCCAAACAGCATCTGCTCCTATGATGCTGCTTGGCCTGCTGTGTTCATACATTCCTATCTAGTTTCACCAACAACGATGTTCGCTAAACACCCTGAACCAAACATGATCCACCCAAGGACCACACTAGCCGTTATCATTATAGGAGTATGAAAAAAAAACGACTGAATGGTGTACAAACCCGAAACGGCCGTGCGAACGAAATCTCTGGCAGGAGTGGCTCCTGCATTTCAACATCTTCAAAAAACAAGTTTCAAACTTACCCCAATTTTTTTTCCGGACTAAAACATCTTCGCTCTTTTTTAAGAAACTGCGTTCCACCGCTTTCAAGCCTTCGATTGAAGTCCAGAACAACGCCCGAACTGAAGGCAACTTTCACTTTCATTCTTAAAGTCTCTTCCATGTCGGCCAAATCTCGCTGCTGTTGTCTCCTCCCAGCAGCAGTTGGCACTTTGGAAACAGTTCTGGTGTGGGGTGGATCCAGAGTCAAAGAGGAGGGTGTGAAGGTTAGAGACTGAGCTTTGAACGTTTCCCGGTTCAGAGTCTGAGCTTATTACCGAGAGAATGATCCCTTCCTCTGCAATCCAGTAAAAATTAGAGTGGTGGCTTTCTGGGAATGACCTTATTAGAATGGGTTAATTGGAATGGTCATGTATAGATAGGTCTTATGAGAATTACCATCATTTTGATGTTATAGTGACATTATAGCAGTGGCTATATGAGAATGGTTTTCTCGGAGTCACATTATTGGTGTGACCTTGTTTTAAGAATGACCTTAAACGAATGTGTGTAATAATGGTGACTTATAGGATGGTTTTTTTTAGGTCGTCTTATAGAATGGGCTTATAGAAGTGGCTTTAAATGAGTGACATTACAGGGGTAGACAATAAAGTCACCATAGTCCTGCTCTGTCATTGGAGAGACAGAGAGAGAAACAACTAGTGGTGGTTTAACCTGAGGGTCGCCACACCTCAGGCAAGGTCAAAAAAGAAAGTCCTTCGTGGTAACTTTAGCCAATGCAGGAATTGAACCTATTCTGTTGTTTTCACTCTGCATTGCAGACTAAGATAACTAACCCCCAAGAGAACATGTTGTCCACAGGAATTACCTTATGGGAGAGAATTTATATGCATGGGATTATAGGAGAGACCTCATACAAATGACCTTATAGGAGTGGGCTTCTAGGAAAATATCAGTGTTGTATGAAGGAGTGATAGTGATTGGTTGTAGGAGTGAGTGATCTTACATCTAACTCTTATGTTCTTACTTTGTTTAAGGCCCTAGAATGTGTGTGTTGCTGGCTTGGCCAGCATTTATTGCCCATCACCAATTACCCTGGAGAGGGTAATGAACTGCCGTCTTGGTATGCAGCAGTCCATGGGGTTTAGTTTAGGGGACAGCCATAGTGCCGTTAGGGAGGGAGTTCCAGCATCTAGTAACAGTGAAGGATACATTTACTAGGAAAGACCCGATAAGGATTTTCTAGCTTTGAGTCCAATTTTATTAGTCGTGTTGAAATCATACCACGAGACTAGGTCACAATGTACATGATGTTATGGAAATACCCACTAAAGCTGGATTAACTATTTCAGGGTTTTTACAGAATCAGCTCAGTCAGGTGCAGCTGACCCATTGGGCACTGATCACTGAAAGCATTCAGAATTGTCGTTCGCTTCTTTTCATTGGCTGCTGGGTTTACTCAATGATACACTGAAGTCCAGAGACAATCTGAGTTCAGAGTAAACTGTTGGATGGACACGCCATCCATTCCTTCTCTGAGATTTTCAGCTCAAACCTACACTTTCATTGAGATCCCTCACTTCCAACGTGTAACACTTCCCTCCATCTCAGACTCAGCTCATCTGATGCTGAAATCTTTATCCACGCCTTTAATTCCAGATGTGACCAATCCCTGGCTGTCCTCATTGACTTCCTGCATTCTATCAGTTTCACCTCATCCAAATTTCTTCTGCCCTGTCCTAAGTTACACCAAACACTGTTCACCTATCACACAACAATGACTGTCAAATTCTCATCCTTGTTTTCAAATCTCCCAATTTCCATAACATCTTCCATGCCAACTACCTTCGCCTCTTGAGCATCGTTGATTTTGATTACTCCACCATAGTGACAAAGTTCAGTTTTCTTTGGGGATGTAAGAAGCTGGATAAGTGAGAACTAACAGTTCAAAGGCTTTGACAAGGTGCCACCAAAAAGGTGACTACATGAAATGAGGAGATAGTTTCCTAATCAACCTGTTCAGAGACAATATCCAGACTTGAAACATTAGTTTGCTTTCTTCCCATGGATGCTGCCTGACCCATCGTGATCTCCAGCATTTTTTTTTGTTTTCAGTACGGATTCCAGCATTGGCCGTCATTTGCTTCTACTTTATTCCAGCGACATGGATCAGGTGGGACTTAAACCCAGGCCTCCTGCCTCAGAGATAGGGATACTCAGACAGTGACTCAAAAGCCTGTACATAAAATGAGAGTGGATTAAAAAAATTTTTTATGTGGCTTGTGCCGAGTTTTTTTTTGATAAAGAATACAGGAGGCCTTCCATTGCTACAGTATCTTTCACAAACACCCGACACTTGAAAGTTCTTGCCAGCCAATGAAGTGTTATTGATGTGTACTCACCGTTGCAATTTAGAAGACACAACAGCCAATCTGTGCACACCAGCCTCCCTCAAACAGCAATATGATAACGACAAGATCATCTGTTTTGTATGATCTTCAATATTGATAGGATGCTAGGGAGAACTCTCCTGCAAAATAGTACTGTGAGATATTTATACTCACCTGAACAGGCAGATGTGGGGAGATAGTAGGAACTGCAGATGCTGGAGAATCCGAGACAACAAGGTACAGAGCTGGATGAACACAGCAGGCCAAGCAGCATCATAGGAGCAGAAAGGCTGACGTTTCAGGCCTAGACCCTTCATCAGAAAAGGGGGAGGGGAAGAGGGTTCTGAAATAAATAGGGAGAGAGTGGGAGGCGGATAGAAGATGGATAGAGGAGAGGATAGGTGGAGAGGAAACAAGCAGGTCGAAGAGGCGGGGATGGAGCGAGTAAAGGTGAGTGTAGTGGGGAGTTAGGGAGGGGATAGGTCAGTCCAGGGAGGACAGACAGGTCAAGGGGGCGGGATGAGGCTGGTAGGTAGGAGATGGGGGTGCGGCTTGAGGTGGGAGGAGGGGATAGGTGGGAGCAAGAACAGGTTAGGGAGGCGGGGACGAGCTGGACTGGTTTTGGAATGCGGTAGGGGGAGGGGAGATTTTGAAGCTTGTGAAATCCCCATTGATACCACTGGGCTGCAGGGTTCCCAAGCGGAATATGAGTTGCTGTTCCTGCAACCTTCGGGTGGCATCGTTGTGGCACTGCAGGAGGCCCAGGATGGACATGTCGTCTGAGGAATGGGAGGGGGAGTTGAAATGGTTCGCGACTGGGAGGTGCAGTTGTTTATTGCGAACCGAGCGTAGGTGTTCTGCAAAGTGGTCCCCGAGCCTCTGCTTGGTTTCCCCGATGTAGAGGAGGCCACAACGGGTACAGCGGATGCAGTATACCACATTGGCAGATGTGCAGGTGAACATCTGCTTGATGTGGAAAGTCTTGTTGGGGCCTGGGATGGGGGTGAGGGAGGAGGTATGGGGGCAGGTGCAGCACTTCCTGCGGTTGCAGGGAAAAGTGCTGGGTGTGGTGGGGCTGGAGGGGAGTGTGGAGCGGACAAGGGAGTCACGGAAAGAGTGGTCCCTCCGGAAAGCAGATAAGCGTGGGGAGGGAAAGATGTCTTTGGTGGTGGGGTCGGATTGCAGATGGCGGACGTGTCGGAGGATGATGCATTGGATCCGGAGGTTGGTGGGATGGTATGTGAGGACTCCGGAGGTTGGTGACGATGTAGAGGTCAGTGCGCCATACTACAACTGCGCCTCCCTTGTCCACGGGTTTTATGGTGAGGTTGGGATTGGAGCGGAGGGAGCTGAGGGCTGCACGTTCTGCGGGGGAGAGGTTGGAGTGGGTGAGAGGGATGGAGAGGTTGAGGCAATTGATGTCTCGACAGCAGTTGGAGATGAAGAGGTCGCTTCACCCACAGCCTCCACAGCCAGAAGCTCCAGAGGGGACAATAGCACCCAGCCCTGCCGAGTCTTCACCATCCCCCCAGACCTACCCCTTACTGAGGACGAACGGTCAGTCCTCAGTAAAGGGCTCACCTTTGTCCCCCTCCACCCACAGATCAACGAATACCGCTCACGCTTGGACATAGAGCAGTTTTTCCACCGCCTCCGCCTCCACGCTTACTTCTTCAACCGCGAGCCTACCCCTCCCTCTACTGACCCCTTCTCCCGCCTCCAACACACCCCATCCTCCTGGACACCACCCCAAGGCCTCCTACCCTCCCTTGACCTCTTCATCTCCAACTGCCGTCGAGACATCAATCGCCTCAACCTCTCCACCCCTCTCACCCACTCCAACCTCTCCCCCGCAGAACATGCAGCCCTGCACTCCCTCCACTCCAATCCCAACATCACCAGAAAACCCGCGGACAAGGGAGGCGCAGTTGTAGTATGGCGCACTGACCTCTACATCGCCGAGGCCAGGCGCCAACTGTCCGACACCTCCTCCTACCGCCCCCTTGATCATGACCCCATCCCCGAGCACCAAACCATCATCTCCCAAACCATCCACAACCTCATCACCTCAGGTGACCTCCCACCCACGGCCTCCAACCTCATCGTTCCCCAACCCCGCACCGCCTGCTTCTATCTCCTACCCAAAATCCACAAACCTGAATGCCCTGGTCGACCCATTGTCTCCGCCTGCTCCTGCCCCACCGAACTGATCTCCAACTATCTGGACTCCATTTTCTCCCCCTTGGTCCAGGAACTCCCTACCTATGTCCATGACACCACCCACGCCTTCCACCTCCTCCAGAACTTCCAATTCCCCGGTCCCCAACACCTCATCTTTACCATGGACATCCAGTCCCTCTACACCTGCATTCCCCATACAGATGGCCTAAAGGCCCTCAGCTTCTTCCTGTCCCGCAGGCCCGACCAGTCCCCCTCCACTGACACCCTCATCCGCTTAGCCAAACTCGTCCTCACCCTCAACAACTTCTCTTTCAATTCCTCCCACTTCCTACAGACAAAGGGTGTGGCCATGGGTACCCGTATGGGCCCAAGCTATGCCTGCCTCTTTGTAGGTTACGTGGAACAATCTCTCTTCCGCACCTACACTGGCCCTAAACCCCATCTCTTCCTCCGTTACATTGATGACTGTATCGGCGCCGCCTCGTGCTCCCACGAGGAGCTTGAACAGTTCATCCACTTCACTAACACCTTCCACCCCAACCTTAAGTTTACCTGGACCATCTCTAATACCTCTCTCTCCTTCCTGGACCTCTCTGTCTCCATATCGGGCAACCACCTAGAAACCCATATTCATTTCAAGCCCACCGACTCCCACAGCTACCTAGAATACTCCTCCTCCCACCCACCTTCCTGCAAAAATGCTATCCCCTATTCCCAATTCCTTCGCCTCCGCCGCATCTGCTCCCAGGATGAGGCATTCCACTCCCGTACATCTCAGTTGTTCTCGTTTTTCAAGGACCGTAACTTCCCCCCCTCAGTGGTCGAGAACGCCCTCAACTGTGTCTCCCACATCTCCCGCAACTCATCCCTCACACCCCGTCCACGCAATAAAAACCAAAAAAGAATCCCCCTCGTCCTCACGTACCACCCCACCAACCTCCGGATCCAACGCATCATCCTCCGACACTTCCGCCATCTGCAATC
>NC_063366.1:20371699-20411566 GCF_021869965.1 Rhincodon typus | reverse complement strand
CTCCCACTCTCTCCCTATTTATTTCAAAACCCCCTTCCCCTCCCCCTTTTCTGATGAAGGGTCTAGGCCCGAAACGTCAGCCTCTCTGCTCCTATGATGCTGCTTGGCCTGCTGTGTTCATCCAGCCCTGCACCTTGTTGTCTCGGATTCTCCAGCATCTCAGTTCCTACTATCTCAGAAATAACTTTGTTATCTGTTCTTGTTAAACAAGGATAAAGGGAATCAACAGGGTATTTTAGAGGGTAATGCTTCATTCTTATTCAGTTGCATTCTCCACAATTTACCTGTGGCACTCCAAATATCCCTTCAAAGATCCATCCAAACCCTTTATATCAGTTACAACAAAAGAACAAAAGAGAAGTACAGCACAGGAACAGGCCCTTCGGCCCTCCCGGCCTGTGCCGATTATCACGTCCTGACTAAAGTAAAAAACAAACCTTCTGCCCTTATTCGGTCCATATCCCTCCACTCCCTCCCTATTCATGTAACCATCCAGATGCCTGTTACTGTTGAACATGCTGCTGCTGCACTTTCAGGCAGTGGGTTGCAGACAAAAACACACTCTATTTTTTAGAGGACAACTCCCTCAGTAAAGGCAAATATGGGCCTGTCTCTTGTGCTCGAATCTGCATTCGGCCTTGAACCCAAGAGACAAGAGTGTCCAAGTTTCCAGTGAAATTCCTGGTGAGGTCTTGATGGAATGGAGCCCACAGACAATGCTTACTTTGACTGTTAGTCACAGTTAATATTGTGAGGCACAAATCCACTTTCAATGTGTGGTTCACTCCGATAATACCTAGGCGGATCTATGCCTTGCAAGTGACTGAGGCGCAGTGGGATTCCATGCAGGGTTAGAGGCCATGGGTTCAAACTGTTTAATTTGTCAGCATGAGTATCTGTCCATTAGCAGTGAATGAAACATTTCAAAGGCTGCAGTTGAAATGTTCCTTATTGCCTTCATTTCCCAAAGCACCTCTCCTGCCTGCCAAGTCTAATCGGCTTTGCAAGACCATAAGATGTAGGAGTAGAAGCAGATGATTCAGCCCATCGAGTCTACTCTGCTATTCAATGAAATCATTTCATTGAAGATGGATTGATTTTATTGTCACATGTACCGAAATACAGTGAAAAGCTTTGTTTACGAGTGGTACAGGCAGATCATAGTAAGCAAATGATGTACAGATCAACAAAACTTAGAGACATGCAGGTTACATCTTACAGGGCGTGCGCTAGGCAAGGTCAACGTTAGCAACAGCAGTTATTTGATGATAGAGCATCCATTCATAAAGCTGATAATGGCCGGGAAGAAGCTGTTCCTGAACCTGCTTGGGCATGTGTTCAGGCTTCTCTATCTTCTGCCTGATGGAAGAGGTTGTAGGAGATCATTACCGGGGTGCGATGGGTCTTTGATGATGTTGGACGCCTTTCCGCAGCAGGAAGCCATATAAATGGAGTCCGTGGGTGGAAGACTGACTTCTGTGATGGTCTGGGCTGTGCACACCACCTTCTGTAGTTTCTTAAGGTCCTGGGCAAAGCAGTTGCCATATGCACCTGGACAATATGCTTTCAAGCTGATTTGATAATCCTCACCTCCTGCCTTTTCCCCATAACCTAGGATTCCCTTACTGATTCAAAAAAATCTGTCACAGCCTCCAATGTACTTAGCGACCCTGCCTCGACAGTCCCGTTTTGTAGACTGGTATTGACCTGATTCTGAACACTTCCCCTTCCCCCTCCCCATCCTCACTCTTACCCCTCTCACCCTCACCCCTCTCCCAGAGTGGGCTGGTTGGGAGTGGGATGCTCTTTGGAGGGTCGGTGCAGACTTGATGGGGAAATCTGCTGAGGTCTCTCCTGTATCCTGTATGCTTGTCTCAGGTAGATGTAAAAATGATCCCTTTTGTCATTACTTAACGAGGGTGGATGATTCCTCTGGTGCATCTGATGCATCTGGACCAACCAAAACATGGCAGTGAAGCAAAACATCATATTTTCTGGTTGTGGGAACGGGGCGGGGGGCGGGCGGGTGTACAAATTGAAAATATTCAGGAGCACCTTTACAGGCTGCAAGTTGCTTTGGGGAGTCTCGAAGTGCTGAAAGGCGCTGTAGAAATGCAATTCGTCGTCGTTGTTGTTGTCACGGAGACGAGCTGACCTCCAGTTGCCCCTTGTTTCCTCCGCAGGCCGCTGGAGTAACACGTACAAGCTGCCGTCGAGCTGGATGGGGACCGGGCACGCGGTCTATAACGGCTCCTTCTACTACAACAAGGCGTACACGCGGAACCTGATCCGCTATGACCTGCGGCTGAGGGCGGTAGCGAGCTGGACGGCCCTGGACGAGCTGGGCAGCGGCTCCGCCGGCACCTTTGGCTGGAAGGGCTACTCCGAGGTGGACTTCACGGTGGACGAGGGTGGCCTCTGGGTGGCCTACTTCTCCAGCGACTTTGACTACCTCCCCGAGGAGGTGCTGGTGCTCAGCCGCCTGGACCCCGTCGACCTGACCACCAGGAAGGAAACCACTTGGAAGACTCAGCTGCGGCGCGCCTCTTACCGCAACTACTTCCTGATCTGCGGCGTCCTGTACGCGGTGGGGCTGCAGGGCCAGAGGGAGGGTACTGTTAGCTACGCCTTCGACACCCACACCGGCTCCGAGTCAGACCCAGGGCTGAGAATTCACAGCAAATACTCTTACCTCACCCAGATAGACTATAACCCCAACGACAAGCTTCTCTACGCTTGGGATAATGGATTCCAAGTCACTTACGATGTGATGTTTATCTACTGACACCAGCCCCCATCCCATTCCCAGTCCCACCCCGTGGGGGGGGGAGGTGGGTGACACCCTATTCCAGAATCACAGAGAGTTTTATGTTTTCCCCTTTTGCACCAGCCAGCTCAAAGCCAGAATGAGGAGACATTCTGAATTTCCTGTTTATTCTTTTCTTGTTTTTTTTTAAAATCTCTTTCTTTTTAACCAAACTGAAATAACTGCACAGAAGCCAGTATAGCATCACCAAGTCACCTTTTATTTACACGTGCACCGTACATGGGCTCTGACCAGCCAACTCAGAGCTGGGCCCCAGACTGAGGAGACCTTCTGAATCTCCTGTATATTTTTTTTGTTGGTATTCGGTCACGCTACCACTATACTGCAGTAGTGCTTTGTAGTCACCACGACAGACCACAACACCGGTGTTTAGTGTGTACCTGTGCAGTGACTCAGTAAAGACACCGTTGTGCAAATAATTTTTATTCAATATTTCCACCACCAGGAAAAGCATGCGGCCATTGAACCAGTCATATACAACAAGCGAATCTTACATCTCAGGAACCGGTCACTCTCGCCTCTCCCGTTATTTTTTGCCCCTCCACTCGAACGCCCTCTCCATCTCATCTCAACCAACACGTAGATACTTTCAGCCCAACTGTTCAGGGATGTTAAGACAGACTCACGACGTTTGAATCAGAGATAGTAGGAACTGCAGATGCTGGAGAATCCGAGACAACAAGGTGCAGGGCTGGATGAGCACAGCAGGCCAAGCAATCTGCTCCTATGATGCTGCTTGGCCTGCTGTGTTCATCCAGCCCTGCACTTTGTTGTCTCACGACGTTTGAGAAGTATTTCGACGTGCGCTTACTAAGCCAGGGCTGGGAAATAGGACTAGAAGAGCCAGGTGCATGTTTTTGACTGGTGCGCATTCAACAGGCCGAAGGGCCTTTTAGCTCCTATGCTCTAGACTTCAGGACCAGGTGCTCCTTCTACCTGGGTCTCCTGGCTCAGAGGTAGGGACATGACCACAGTGCCACAAGAGCCACCCCCTGACCCAACACATTCCCTCCACCCCTCATGTGCTACTCTGGATTTGTTGTGATTGTGTCCAACTTGTCCACTTGAAGTCATAGAGTCATACAGCACGGAAACAGACCCTTCAGTCCGAACAGTCCATGCCAACCATGTTGCCAAACTTAACTCGTTCCACCAGCCTCTACTTGGCTCAAATGTATCAAAACTTTTCCTACTTCTGTACTTATCCAAATGTCTTTTAAGTGTTGTAACCGTACCTGCATCCACCACTTTCTCTGGAAGTTCTTTCCACACAACAACCACTATGTGTGAACAAGTTGTTCCTCGTGTCCTTTTTAAATCTTTCTCCTCTCACTTTAAACTTATGCCCTCTAGTTTTGAAATCACCCACGCTAGCGAAAAGACCTTATCCTTAAGACCTCTCCAATTTAAGCATAAAGGCACCTTATCTATATCCCTCATGATTTTATAAACCTCAATCAGGTCATCCCTCGACCTCCTGCGGTGCAGGGAATAAAGACCCAGTCTTTCTATTTTTACAAGTCAAACCCGCCATTCCCGACAACATTCTAGTAAATCTTTTCTGAACCCTCTCCAGTTTAATAATATCCTCCCTATAACAGAGCCTAGCAGTGCCCTCTTGCAGGTGAGATGTCAAACTAAGGTCACTGGTTACCGTCTCCAGTGGGACGCCATCCCAAAGGAGAGCAGGGGAAAGATCCTCAGTGTCCTCGCCAATACTTACTCCTCAGTCAATATCACTGCAAGCAGACAACTTGTTCATTCTCTGACAGGAATGTAGGAACAGGAGGAGGCCATTCAGCCTTTGAGGCTGTTCTCATTAGGAGAGAGCTCAGAAAGTGAAGTATTCAACTGTGGTAAGTCTCACGTGGCTTGGCATTGTGGATTGACCTCCCTTTAAGAGCTGTGCATGCAACTTCTGTTTTGACCACCAGTGGAAAGGCAATTTGGAATTTTAGCACCCATTCCAGCCGTCCTCCCCCGCCCTTCCGTCGTACCAACAGAAAGAAGACTGGGAGTGGCAGTTTTGTCCTTCCTTAACGTGAGAGCAGTGTCTGTGAACTTGACAGACCTCCATCCCGAGGTGGCTGGAATCAGCTTAGCAAGAAATATAGATTGAAAGTCCGAGCCGTCAAGCCTGCTTGTCTCAATACTGTACTAATGCAGCATAGTTGTAGCTTCATTGATATTCACAGCTCGCCTCTGCGGGTCGAGTAAGTTCAGGGACAGCACGATCACACTGCAGACGGGTCTGGCCCAGCGTGTGGCCCTCTCACCTCAGGATCAGGTCATTGAGTTCAAGACCCGCGTCAGAGACTCGAGCGCACGTCCAGGCTGACACTGCCATTGTAGTTCGGAGAGTATGCAGCACTGTCGGAAGTGCCGGGTGAAATTTGGAACTGGGTCACTTTTCCGTCTTTCGAAGGAGTTCAGGCAGGTTCTCTCCGCTGCCCATGTCAATATTTATCGCTCCACTCCGGGAGCTTGCTGTGCTTCCGTTACAGCTGCGACCACACTTCAGAAGTGCGTCCTACATTACTGTTGAACTATGGCCCCGGCTGTGGTCTAATGATCTGTGACATCGAGGTTGCGAAAGGCGGTATGTAAATGCAATTTTTGTCTTTTCCACAGAATGCTAGTTCATTCTCTTATTTGGATTTTTTTTTTAAAAAATACATTTTGCACTGAAGTCAAGCATAATTTATTTCCATGATTTCAATGGATATTCTCTCATCTTGGGATCTCTAGAGCCTCCCCACTTCAGATACACCACAGTGACCTTCCTTCTAGCCAACACCAATTATCTGTTGCAGTCGTGTGTTTGTGGCCAGTGAAACACATCAATTCAGAACTAATTTGTGGAAAGTATGAACGTATTCCCTACACTGAAGTTTAAAGAACTTCAGTAACTTCCTTTGAGTTGCTTTTTGGCAGTTTGCTCCAGGCAGCAGCGATTTTTGGACAGAAAAGTATTTCCGGCAATCCAGTCTTTCTCTATCCTAGCCTTCAATTCGTGTACCCACCAGCAGAATATCTCGAATCACTGAAACAAACGGATTAAATCCAAGTTCTTAGTCTTGTAGTACAAATCACGATGGCAACAACAATCAAGAAGATAGACAGCATCACGTGTGAAGCAACCCACTCGATTGTCACCCTATCCACCACCTCCAACGTTCACCCCTTCCACCCCGGACGCACGGTAGTAGCACCCTGTGTTATCTCCAAGGTGCACTACAGCAACTCAAAGAGGCTCCTTTCACAGCGTTTTCCAAATCTCCGACCTCTAGCACAGGGGCAGCAGATTCATGGAACGCCGCTACCTGCATAGTCCCCTCCAAGCCATTCACCATCCTCAGCTGCAGCTTTATCGCTGGTCCTTTAATGTGGCTGGATGAAAATCTTAGCACTGCCTCCATGGCTACAGCAGTGTAATGTACCAGCACAATATGTTGACTCTCCACCACCTTCTCCAGGGCAATATGGTTTTGGCCAAATGAAAAATTCTGTCTTGTCAGCTCACATGTTGAAACTTTGTTTTTTAAAAAAATTCTCTGCAATAAAGCGCCTAACTTGTAAAAACTCCCCAGAGCTCAGAAATATTACACTTCTCCCCGTAAATTTGCGACCCCCCCTCCCCACACGCCCCGCAGCACATTCGGAAGGATCTAGCGAGCATGCCGAGAAAGTCGATGGGGGTGAGGATATGAGTGCCTACAGAGACTGGCGTGGTATTCCTTAGAGGAGTAAAACGTTATGGGGCGATTTCACCACAGTTTAATAGAAGGGGGAATGGGGAAAACAGATTTCCGCTGGCACAAGGTTAGATAACCAGAGGATAGCGATTTAAGCGGATTGGCAAAAAGTGGGTTACGTGGGGGTGGGGTTCTTTTTAAAAAAAACACAAGGAATGCACCTGGCGGGAATTAAGGTTGGAGGGAACAGAGTATTTTTTGAATTAAAGCCATACAGTCATAGGGTTGTACATCAAGGAAACAGGCCCTTCAACCCAACTCGTCAAAGCCGACCAACTATCCTAAATTAATCTCGTCCCATTTGCCCCATATCTCTCTCAACCCTTGCTATTCAAATACCCATCCAGATGCCTTTTAAATGTTGTAATTGTATAACCATCCACCACTTCCTCTGGCAGTTCATACCATACCTGCACAACCTTCTGCATGACAAATTTACCCCTTCGGCTCCTTTTAAATCTTTCCTCTCTCATCTATGCCGTCCAGTTTTGGACTCCCCTACCCTGGGTAAAAGGCCTTAGCTAGTCACCCTATCCTCGTCACGATTTATTAAACCTCTGTAAGGTCACCCCTCAGCACCTGACGTTCCAGGGAAAATAGTCCCAGCCTATTCAGCCTTTCCCTATAGCGCAAACCCTCCAACCCCGGCAACATCCTTGTAAATCTTTTCTGCACCCTTTCACGGTCGGCAACATCTTTCCTATAGCAGGGAGACTAGAATCGAGCAGCCTTTCAAAAAGAGAGAGGTCGATATTGTTTTGGGGAGGGGCGGGTCAATTAGGTAAGGTCTTTCCAAGATTTAACAGAAAGGTGATGGGCCGATCAGCACCCGGTTGTACTGTCTCAGTTTGGTTTTCCACCACACCCCAAGTGGACGTAACTGATCCTGTTGCAACCCGAGAATATTGTTCGTCAGAGATAGTAGGAACTGCAGATGCTGGAGAATCCGAGACAACAAGGTGCAGGGCTGGATGAACATTGTTCGTCATCTCGATTTAGATATCACTCGGAATGCAGCCAAAGCCCTAAATCCTGATCGTTTCCCAGCCAACCCCTTTCATAGGGTACAGCTGCCTAGTGTGAGGAGGACTGGAATCTCTCAACACCAAATACACGACAGCTGTTCCCCACAACAAAACGATGTTTGCTGGGATTGGGCTGGTGAAAGCCAAAGAAGAACAGAAATATCTTCTTGGCAGAACATCAGACACCACGAGCGCTACAAAGTCATCCTGACCACACACTGCTCACTTCTCTATCCTGATAACCAAACCGAGGACATACGTTCACCCTCCCCAGCATTGAGCTGAGGTTACACTGTCTTAATATATCACGGGAACATCATAGAAACCACAGCAGTGTGCGAATCCGATCAATATCGTCACCTCATTAAATCTGGGTTTGATCCCGTCAACCGAACAACTGGAATGTTTTAATCTCTCAGTGGAATGTACAAGAAAAAAGTAGCTACAATGCCGAACAGACCAGACCCTCTCCCATCCCTCCTGCAACAACGACGTTGACACAGAAAGATCCTTACACACACAGTGAAACATAACTGCACTCTCGCATAAGTGACAAAGACCGTCGATTCCATAGACACGCGCACAGTGTAAGGGATGCTCAGTGACCCTGGCTGACTCTTATACAGTGACACAGACCCTTACACACAGACACCCGCCTCCTACATTCAGTGATACGTGCGTACACATACAAACACACACGGTGACTTTGACTGACCCTTACACACAGTGCAACAACAGACAGACCCGAACACAGCGCGACACTGACAGAGCTCAACATTGACATTGACACTGGCAGACCTTCAAGTCACGGAGCACACCCATTTGTGAACTCTAATGAGGTTATTAAAAGATCACTTTGTTTCTAACACCTTTATTAAAAATGCCACAATTTTACATCATATTTCAGAAATTTAAAAAAAAGTTATTTACACAAGAAAAATCTAACACAGACATTTGCATAGTTGATGAGATCAGACAAGTACTTGCATTCACTCTTGGCATTACCACACCATTTAATTCTCACCGCTAGTCTCTGCCTCTTGCGTGCATGGGCCACTTTCAGAACAAGGCTACTAATGTACCTGCTTCCAGCTCTCCTTCTGAATAGTTCATAATGCCGTCCAGCACAGCGGGGTACCAAAACTAAGAAACCTGATACAACTCACTTCAGCATCTCGCATCGAGCAGGTCTGACAGCGTGATTATGCGGAAAAAAAACAGACCCTACCTTTGCTTCAAACCGCCCCAAAGATGTCCCGTTAAATTGTTTGAAGTCGCTGCAACTCCAGCATATTAACTCCCGTGACCATTATAAATGAGGCGAGCTTACTTCTTAAAGGAAAAGTATAATATACGCAAAAGGAGATATTTATTCTCTCACACTCCAGGCTTGTGGCCTCTTTAGTGAAGAACATTAAATGTTATCTGACATGTTTAAGATTGATGGAACTGGCGGGTAACGTTCCATCTATCTGTTCGTTCTTAAGGGCAAATTAGGGCAGATGCTGGAATCTGTACTGAAAGCAACAAACGCTGGAGATCACAGAGGGCCAGACAGCGTCCATGGAGGGAGAGCAAGCTAACGTTTTCGCGTCTAGATGCTTCTTCATCAGAGCTTTGAAGAAGTGTCATCTAGACTCGAAAAGTCAGCTTCCTGTCTCTCCATGGATGCTGTCTGATCCGCTGTGATCTTCAGGGCTTGTTGTTTTCGATATCTGTTCACCTTGTTCCTCTTGATACTGGTGGTTGGGAGTGTGGGGGGGACGGTGGTGGTGGTGGTTTGGAGGTGGGGGCGCTTTCAATGACTCAGCACAATATACAGGGTCACACCAGTAAGCAATTTCTCACTCAAAGTGCTGGACATGCTGACAGGACATAATTTACAGACAAACATACCACTTAGGACCAGAAATAGGCCATTCAGACCTTTCAAGCTTTGATACAAATGCTGCTGGAGGCAAGTCAGAAAGTGAGTTGGGTGTTAACAGATTTCTTAACTGGCAAAATAATTATGGAACAACGACAAACAGCGGATTGAATTCTACTTCATGTTCCTTGGCCAACTCCAAGAGCAAGTTGGAGAATGTTATGCCAAAACTGTAAAGAGCCCTATTCTGAGCAATAACACTGAACAAGAGACACCGTGCATATATTAGGTAATTAGGTTAGTGCAGTAAGGAATCATGCAATTGAATTCTGGGTGATAAAGAGGGATTTGAAAAGGGATGTTGAAAAGAAAACAACAGCTTACATTTGTAGACTGCTTTCAACCTCTCAGGGTACTTCTTATAGGAGGTATTATCAAATAACATCCCACACTAAGCCACATAAGAAGATATTAGGACAAGGGACAAGGGACTGAATGATTAGTTAAAAGGTTAGGTTTTTAAGGTGTCTTACTGGAGAAGAGGTGATGGAGGAGGAGGGGAGGGAGGAGGAGGAAGAGGAAGAGGGGTAGGAGGAGGAGGGGGGGAGGAGAGGAGGGGAGGAGGAGAGGAGGGAATTCCACAGTTTAACGTCTAGCTATAAGGATAGCTGACAATGCAAAGGGGAATAGGAATTAAAAAACTAAACGGGATTGCAACTACAACAAAGAGGATCATAGCAGCCATAATGGTTGTCATTAGACTTCTAATCCAGAACACCAGGCTAACGTTCTGGGAGAACATTAGATGGGATCGAATCCGATTATGTCAAATGGTGAAATTCGAATTCAATAAAAATCTGGGAAGAACCGCCTAGTCAATAGCCACTACGTAATCGTCAGTGATTGTCATAGAAACCCATCTGGTTCACTAATATCCTTTCTTTTGTATTTATCTGTGGGAAGTGGGCGTCACTGACAGGCCAGCATTTATTGCCCTTGAGCTGCCTTCTTGAACCACTGCAGTCCAGCTGCAGTGACCCACAATGACATTAGGGGAAGGAAATCTGCCATCTTTACCTGGTCTGGCCTACATGTGACAAGACCCACAACAATGTGGGTGACTGTCAAATCCTTTCATGGCAATGAAGGATGAGCAATAAATGCTGGCTTAGCCAGCAACACCCAAAGCCTGTGAATGAATTTTCAAAAAAGTCTACCAGCACACTGATTAAAACTGGTGAATGGGAGGTCAGGAGGAAATCAACACAAAATCAATATTTTGAAATAAACTCCTCAATTCCACAGTAGAGACAAAAGCCTTGGACTGTTTTGGATCTGGAGGTGACGTTTGAGCCAAACAGTCTTACAGAACTGTAACAAGCACATGTCAATGACTGCAGCTACCTGTGTTTTGTTTTTGCACCACACCCCCATCAAAACTAACTGCCAGCTATAAAGATATAAAACACCAGAAAAAGATGTGAAGATATCAAATCACAGAATAATGGTTCATTGATAATCTAAAGGAAATGAAGAGTAACTGTAAGAAAGTACAACAGAAGTCCAACTTGTCAACATCTAGGAAAATTTACAGGAGACACAAGCCCCTTTTTTTCAGTGCGTCAGTAAAATGTTCATTAAAACTACCTGACCAAATCTCATAACAGCAATTAACTGCATCACCCCATTTTCTCTTCTTGTACTAACTACGCTTCAACACACACACACACACAATGGGTGGAATACTTTAATTTCAAGCATCTACTTGACTTGAGTCAAAATGACAAACAGATGGAAGACTAGGATTGCTTGAAACAAGGACATGTCACACACACTCCAACACTGGAACCACTGCAACCACGTAAGGTTGTGACCTAAAGAAGCCACTTGCCTTCAGATACAGTTGTAGCCATCATCCTAACATCTCATGAGACTTCTGCAGAAACAGTCTCAATCCCAACTAAGCTTACTCAAGACAATTCCTAAAGGGTGTCCACACTAATACTAAAGACAGACAAACTATATCACTGATTTGGTTGGTGGTACACAATTTCAGCATTGCTGTAAAAAGACTTCGGTGCCAAAATGTTCTGTCATGTACTCATCAGGATAGAATTGCAAGAACACCAATTTCGAAGGGTGGGGAGGGGGGAATGGGGAATGAAACTGGAGTTTATACTGTCTGAGAACAGGATGCCCAATGGTTTGCAAGTATATTCTGCTTGGTCAAAATGTTGCCTTTAGCTCAAGGTGAATGCACCAGGCAGTCCTTTGTTGCCCTTTCCTTGAGAAATTTGGCAGTTTTGCAATTCTGACCTGATGAGTGAGGCAGCACATCTCATTTTGCAGCAATGATCATTTATTTACACTAAAAATTTGACCACTTGATTTGATGCAGCTTCAACTATAGTAATGTTCCTCAGTGCGTCAGTTTCGATTGGGGCTCATAATGCTGTTGTTGGGGCAATGGAAGAGGGATTAAATTGGATAAACAGTTGAAGTTGGGTCACGTTTTGATGGTAGACCCTCCTAAAATCTCTGATTGAAGGAAGGAAACTAGAGAATAGCTCATTATACCTCAGTTCCAGACTTAGTTACACACATGATTTTCTTTTAAAATTGAAAAGTGAAACCTGATGCAGCATTAGTGCATTCTCACCTGCAGTATAATGTCACTGATTCAATTACAGTAATTGAATCAATGGTGTTAAACAAACAGGCTGGGCCTGAAGACTTGAAGTGGGATGGGGACAGGCAAAGGTAGGAGTAACAATGACACGAAACAAAACTGAGTAATGAGTCAGTGCAAGCAAAGTCAAAAATACATCAAAATAATGCTGATCATAGCATGATGAAATGCAAAACAGGCAGCCATCTGCTACTCATTTTTGTTCACTCCACCATAGAATGCTGCAGCATACAGGTCATTTGCCTACCATGCCTGTTGTAGCTTTTTGAAAGAGCTCTCCAGTTAGTGCCACTTCTGCTGTTTGATGAAGCTTTATAATGTTTGCCCTCATTTCTTCTTATGCAGTTTTCATTTTGCTTTATATTGCTGCTGAGGGTGTGTTTTTATGATGTCAAAAGGTGCTACATAAATGCAAATTGCTGTTGACTGCTTTTGCAAGACCTTCAAGTATTCATCCAATTCTCTCTGGTTCTTTTGCAAATTACCTTATTGTTTCTCGTGGCCATTGGAAACCTTCCTTACTCTATCAAAATCCTTTATGATTTTAAACAGTGATCAACCTTCCCTAAAGGACTGGGTGCTCTGGTAGACACTGATGTGCCTGTGATTGAAGAAAACATATGGGCAGCCCAGTCAATACAGTGTACCACCAGCATTGAGACACAATTCTTCTGGAACAGAAGATGCAGAGATTTGGTTACAACAACTTCGACTGAAGTGGTCGACAATAGTATTGGCAATGAGGAGGCGATGGCCCAGTGATATTATCGCTAGAGTATTAATCCAGAGACCCAGGTAATGTTCTGGAGACCCAGGCAGATGGTGGGATTTGAATTTAATTTTTAAAAAATTCTGACATTAAGAGATTAATGATGACCATGAAACCATTGTCAATTGTTGGGAAAAACCCATCTGGTTCACTAATGCCCTTCAAGGAACGAAACTGCCTTTCTTACCTGGTCTGGCCAAAAGAGGTTTCAGACTCACAGCAATGTGGTTGACTCTTAACAATTGGGGATGGGTATGAAATGCTGGTCCAGCCAACAACACCCACATCCCATGAATGAATTAAAAAATAATAATATCTGAAATGATAGCATATATACATGGAGCCTGTCATCATTGATCGGACATATGACTGAACCACCGTAAATGAGGTTGTGGTACACTTACTCCACTGAAAGGTTATTTTGCATATTCTTCAGCTCTCTACTTTCTTTCTTAGGCACCTGTGTCCAAAGGGTTGAGAAACATCAGATCAATAACATCTGAATTATGTGCTCCAAATGTGAGAAAAGTAGAAAAGATCATGCAATAGCCTGTCACTATGCTAATGCAGTGGCATAAGACCAGCTTAAACTAACTTGGGGCCTATGCATATTCTGTGTATGAGCTAACATTCTCATCAAGGATTCGCTTTGCCTGTAGACAGGCAGTGCTACGCAATGAAAAACATCTGGAGACCTTAAAAGTCAATGCAAAGCTACAGAGGAGAGTTTACAAAATGGACAGAAGAAACAACTTCTCATCTTAACTCTGTCATAAACAAAAAGATTGCCAGTATCCTAAATACAAAACTTCCAAGCAAATTTCTGATAAACAGTGTTGCAGAACACCCAAGTGGTAGCAAAACCACTACTGCATGATGAGACTGGTGAAGACATCTCAGAGGTTGGTCTTAATGAGGAGGATAGTACTCAAAAGTCATCTGAGAGATACAAGGATTGTCTGTTGTCCAGTTTGCAACCCTAAACACTAGGAGATGGGCTATCAATTAACGCAAGCTCGCAAACTATTAAGTAAGAAGGGTGGCTTGGTTTACAGCTTGTGGAAAGCTTCACTGACTCTCTAATGAATGGAGCCGAGTCACACGCAATCACTCCCAGGCCAAGAGGACACAGCTTAAGAAAGTTTGAAATATATGGAGGAAAAATACAGGCTGCTTTCTCTTCAATTCAGAAAATCAAACTCCTCAGGAAATATGGGGATAATAAGTATTATTATCACTTGATCCTCATAGAAGCATCCCAGATTACCCTTCAAAAACTTGACTTAATCATCCGCAATGCCACCAGTTTCTCCATTTCATGCCACATTTGACTGAGATATATGCCAAGAACTAGGACGGTGGTCTAGGTAGGCCCAAGCTCAAGATACAAATCCCAGCTGCTATTATTTGGAAACGGCAAGTACTCAAAGCATCTGTAGAACTTGTAATACAGGCCTCATTGCAGTTCTCTGACATTGCGAAAGGAGTACAAGAACTTAAGATCCTGAAGATTGAGACCTTCCAAAAAGTAATCCCACAGTAGACATGAAGGAGTCCATGAATCACACTGGTCCCAAACCCAAAATATCAGAAATAGTTACTTTGACCAACAATATGATGTGGAGAGATTGGGAAATGCTAAATAGTTAATAGTTGAAGAGCCAAAGATCTAGGATCAATTATTTTAAAAATGATTCGGTCTCAATTAAAGCTTTATACAATATCAAATCATCAAGGTTAATCAATGGCTAACTATTACATTGTAATTTATATCCTACCAGGATCACTTTCAAGAGGCAGACCGCTCATGGTTAAGGAGTGGTGCAGATGTAAGGACTCTGGAAAATTGGAACGTCTCAAGGATGTTCCTATTCATCAAAAACACACAAATCACATTCCAAGATTGTTGTCAAGTTAAAGCAATAAGTTGGAAACTAAGGGTGGATAACATCCATTGAGCCAAGGCTAAAATACCAGGACAGATGCTTATAGAAAATGGATTTGATCTTCAAGAAAGACAAAGTCACCACAGTCGATGATGTCTCAGTATGATTTGAAGACGATAATAAGACAATGGAAATTGCTTGGAACAAAAAAGGATTAACACCTTGGCCATGAGATCAAGGAACTGATTGGCAGATCTGAACCTGTTCATTTCAGATTTGTCATGGGCACTCTAGAGAAATGGTTCAAACTGAACAACCTCATGAGGGTCTTTGAGATTCACAGATTTAAGTCCTTCGCTCAGGACGTCTCATGCTTAACTATAGCCCTGACACTGGAACTTTTACAAATTTTCAGTAACAGTTGAACAAGGCAATAATCTCTGTCCAGTTTTTCACCATGTATAACTTTCACTGATCCTTTAGTGCCGGAATTCAGCAGACTGTTGGAGGATATGGTGGCACCATCATAAGGGTTTTTAAAATCAGTGGTGGGTGGATACTTAAAAAAAGCTATGGCATCTTAATGTAATTTAATGACTTAATTTTTAATGTTCTCTGTTTATCATTTTTGTTTTTTATTTTAGTACTTATATTCAGAATTATTATACATTAATGTTGCTTTGTTTAGTATTATAGAATAAGACTACTGGTGGCGGGCTAGTGCAACTGAGATACAGGGCTCTCAGTTTCATGTCCCAGTTGATGGAGGATGTCCATTGCTTGGCGAATTAGTCCTTTTAGACTTCCTGGTGTGATGTATCTGCCTCATCCTCTGTCAACACCAGGTTGTAATACATCGATGAGCGATGCACAGACCTGGACAAGGCATTCTTCTTAGTGACCCCAAAATAGCCAAATGTCTCATCATCTAATTAAAGAAGAATAATCCCAGCTTCTCTAGCCAACGAACAACCATTCCCATCAGATGGCAGTGCAGGATTAGAGCAGGGCTTCCCAAAATGGGGCTCAAGCTCAGAATTCAACACCCACAAGTGATGGAAGCAGAGGCAATCAAAGATTTAAAAGGGAAGTCAGATTCTATGAGGAAAATAAACATCTAGGAAGACAGAGAGGGAGCGGCACTGACTTATTAGAGACCTGGCAAGTATTCGAGGGAATGAATAGCTCCCTTCCGTGCTGTAAACAACTCTCTAAACCAATGCAAAAATTGTACAGACTTTGTACCATGGCACCGGGTGGGATTCTCCAATTTAAATTCGCTAAGCTTTAAATGGTAAAATGCTACTAGAATGACAACAGAAACATCAAGTAGAAATAAAATCTGACTACAACATCACATCATGGAAGACTGTTGGAATAAAGACCTTCATCTCAACGAGATCTCTGCTTGTTCAGATCCAATCCCAGCAAGAGGCTTAGGCCAGAAATAGTAACCTTGGGGAAGGTGCAGCTAACCAGAATAAAACTAGGGCTGAGACAGTTAAACTAGGAGGACATTGATCAGGCTTGTATTCCCTTGAGTAAAGATTGAGGCATTATTTGATTGTTGGAGTTTACAAAAAAAAACTCATAACTCAGAAAAACAGAAACCAGTTCCGCCGGTTCCAGAACAAGAAAGTATAACCTTAAAATTGAACAAAATGAGGAAAAGACTTGCTCATACAATGTGGAACACACCCTCAAAAGGCTGGGAACAATGTTGAATTTTTACAGAGGAAATGATATGTCTTTTTGTTGGGCATGCCCCATTATGGGCTATAGAAGAGGAGAGTGGAGGAAGTTAAGACACAGATCAGCTGTAATCTAACTAAATAGGAGAACAGTCCGAGGGCTGAATGCCCTTTTTCTTTTCATATTAGGATCTCTAGAAAGCAGCAACGGGGGTACCAGCACACCATATTTAAAATAAAAGGATTCACTAAGGAAGACACAGCATTCAGAAATTATTTTCATGATGCAAATTAATAGAAATCAAGGCTGCTCCACCTTAAAGGTAGGAATAAAAGCAGGATGCAGTTATTCCATAAAGGGTGAAGGAAATCTGCCAACTGTCCCTCAAAAAGCCACATTACTTAAAATATCAAAATTCACACTGACAGATCAGGGTGGCAAGCCCTGGGTGAGTGGGTCAACATTCACTCACTCTTGCTGGAGTGAGAAGGCTGTGTGTTCGAGTCCTAATGCAGAGACTGGAACAGAGTGTCTTGGCTAACACTCGGTGCAATATTAAGCAGGCAGGGCACCGTCAAAATGGGCCAGTCTATCAGTTTTTCAAAACCAAAACACATGGCATGACACAGGTGGAAGTGCAGCAGGGGAGGTTGAGGCTTGATGGCCTGGCCAACACGGAAACCAATTCTTTGCTCAGTTCTGCTGCTTGTGAAAGTGTGCTGGATGCAAATTAGCTACCGTGTTTCCTGTATTACAATGGCAGCTATATATGACAGGGAACGGAACATGTTTGGTAAAGTGCCTTGGGAGGTACAGAAGTTACATAAAGTACTGTATAATTGCAATAAACTCTTTCTTCCTAAATAATGTACAGATCAGCCAGAATCCAGCTGAATGATGGAACAAGGCTGAGGTGTTCAATGGCCTCGGCCTGCTCCAGGCCCGAAAGGGTCAGTACTCAAGGCATTTCACTACAGTAATATTCTGTAGAACCATCAGGAGCACTGCTGAAACTGGCACACATCAAAATTCAATTCCTTCTGCCCTTTGCCATTAATGCAATTCCAGTGAAAGGTCTGTCAATATACACACTGGGGTGCCAAACCATAGAATCAAACAGAAAATTTAAGAAAATGTTCACCTTCAATCGCAAAACAATTACAAATATTGACCCGCTTGTGTGATTCTACTTGAGTACTCGTCAGGAGTCGATCAATAAAGACAATTTGAAACTTCATTTCTGGTGGAGGGGAGGAGAGTGTAGCAAAAGGCTTTTGCATATTTCAGTTTCATGTCAAATGGAAAGTTGGTCTGCTCTGAAGACTTTGAGAGACAGAGAGAGAAATATACCACACTAAAAAAAAAGTTAAATAATAAATTATATAATTTTGTACAAAAAAAAACCAACATTAGGTTTATATGTAGACACAGGTCAGCTAACAACTTGGGGAGCCATCACATTGGTGAGTCATTGCTCAGCGACGAATCCACAGTCAATGTTGGGTTGGGCAGGATTTTCGTCACACGTTGATAGATTTTTACACTTCACCCTGGGCTGGTGCGGCTGCAAATCATGCAAAATATTCTTGCCATCCCTGACTTGCTATTCGCTTAAATACAACTGTAAACAAGTTAGACACAGCCCCTGGTGAGGGCATTGTAACAAACAGAAAAAAAGTCAGAAAATGGCTGGACGTTAGATTGGCTCCAACTGTATTTCCTCCTTTTGTGAAACTACGAAATCCCAGTCATACCAAGGCACCTCAATTATGACCGAGCTATTGAGCCCCACATCACCTCCCATAAGTGAAGCAAGGGCCCCTGCTTTACAACAGCAAAAATTAATGCTTGATGATTTGGAACACATGAAGGCAAATAAAAATCAAACCACAAATGCCAAATTGTGCTGAACATCAATGTGGGACACAAGTGCACAAGGACACACACGCAATCATCAGTAAACAGAATGACAACATAACAGAAAACCAATGTACATTCCTTAACAGTGAAATTCCTATTCTGTACTATACATGGTAATGGAGCCAGAAACAAAATATGGCAAACATTTTCATTGGAAAGCAAACAGATTAGGGATGATGGACAGTAGTCAATTATAGATTTCAGCTTGCGTGAGATTAAAAATGGTTTGTCGCCATCAAGTAACTGGACAGGATTAAATTGGAACAGTAAGGACAAAATCGTTATGGCCAAATCATGACAGTGTAAATATGGACCCTGAGACAGCCAAACCAAGATTACACAACAGTTTTTGGGATATTTTCTTTACACACAGTTTACAGGGCAAAAGTCCAATCTCATTATAGTGATGCTCCAGCTTGTTGGGCTGCTCTGAGTTTCATCAGTGTATTTACAGCAAGCTGTGCTGGCACAGGCCACCTGCATGTTGTGCAACTGCAATGCAGCTTCACATTCAGAACAGAAAGGGGGAAATAAACAACTTGCATAGTGCAAAAGGATTAAGGATAAACACAAGAGTTACATGCAATAGGTCAGCACGGTGGACCGGACGTTCATTGCTGGTGTGGTCATTTCCAGAAAAACGTGAAGTACGAGGCCATATTCCAGAATCACTAGGGGCTGAAGAAGGAAAAGGGGAGAACAGGCCTAAAAAATATTTCACAGTTATGGTAGTGGAATTATAAGCCATTACTGCAAATCTGCACAACTTCCTAGGAACTTGGTTTTCACCATCACTAAAGACTCGTGTGGAGCCACAGCTCTGGGAACCTTAAAAGCAGTAGATAACGTGTTACAGCTTTCCAAGATAGGAAGATGGCGAGCACAATTTGGTCCTTGTCCCTTTTACAGAAGCTTAAAAGCAATCAGAATCTTCCCTCACGCCTCCACCACACCACCCAGTACCAAGTTTCATTTGTAACCTTAAAGCGGAATTGTCAGGTCTTTGCAGGAGGTGTTTGTGGAGGGGAACAGGAGGTGGGGAAGGACAACAAATGAAGAACTTCTCCAGTCAATCAATGATCCTTTTCGCTTCCTGGTGGGTGGGACTGTAAAACAGGGCACAGAGCTAGGAAACACCAGCACTACACTTCACCGTCTTCTGTTGTGAGGTACAGTGGGTCCTTGGTGCTCGGTGCAGAGATGGGTAGGGGTGGGGGCCGTAGCCTCCTGGCACTGGGTGCCCTGCTGGTGTTGCTGTGTGGGTGGTAGGAACCCGTGCCATTGTGCTGAGGCTGCCGGAGAGAAGGGGGCACCGACGAGCTCTTGATCTGAATAATTCTGGTGTCCATCACCTCACAATCGATCTGCATCATCACCTCGTAACCTCGTGTGGTGTTGTGCAGGCTCTCTGAGGGAAAAGGAAAACAGAGAATGCATTAGGTTTGGAGAAATACATGAAAAAGAAAATACTGCTTGCTACATGTTGAATCTTAGACTACCACTTCACATGGCCCCTATTCTGCTCTTCAATCAGACCACTGATGATCTGTATTACAACTCTATTTACCCATCTTGATTCCACAGTCCTCAATACTCTTATCAAAAACTCTTGTCACCCCCAGTTTTGAAATTTTTCAGCTGATTTCCTTTATGGAAATTTATGGAAAGGATTCCAACTTTCCACTTTACGATTGATCAGCTGTGGCTCAGTAGGAAGCACTCTTGGCTCTGAATCAGAAGGTTGTGGGTTCAATCCCAAACCAGAGACTTTGGGAAACAAAATGTAAACCAGCAGTCCGAGTGCAGAACTGAAGGAGTGCGGTACTGTCAGAAATACCATCTTTCAGATGAGACTCAATTTGCTCTCTCGGAAAAAGATGCGCAGGGAAGGTCTCCTCAGTGACCTCGTCATATTTATCCCTCAATCAACATCATCTAAAGCAAAGGAAAAGTCACTGGATCTGAACGTTGACTCTGCTTTCACTCCACAGATGAGCCAGACCTACAGAGTTTCTCCAATTATTTCTGGTTTTGGCTCAAATTTCCAGCATCTGCTGTTTTTTTGCACTTCCACAAAAAAAAACATCTCTTACCTGTTTGGTGGAGCTTACTACGTATCAAATGGTTGCCACATTATACCAGATCACATCTCACTGGCTAAGATGACCTGAAGTTATGACAGGTACGGTCAGCCTTGCTCATGACTACAAGGAAAGCAAATTAGAGGGAGCAGGACATTTGTGTAGAGCAGGAGGAATAAAACACAGTTTTTATGTTGGGGAAAAGTTACGTCGGCCACTGGGTTGAGGTCATGTGATGCCGCATAGGCTTTGAGTGAAGCATTCGTGCCGGGCCACAAATAAACTGCTCTCAAGGAGCTGAATCACAGTAATGTGTGGCTGTGCTGTGTAAGGGAACTGTTGCATTTAACCAAGATGTCCATTACCTCTTGGGTGGACATTCAACATCCCACAGTCACTGCGACAACCCCAAGTTGCTCCATAGGGCTTTACTGCAGTATTGTCACTAATGTAACGTAGAAATTGTAGCAAGGAGTGTCAGGCAGAGCAAGATCCCACAAACATAACTCCACCTTTTTGTCAAAAGCAATTTTATTGTGGTATGTCTGATGGCTCCAGGATACCAGGAAGATTCCTTTGCTGTTCTTCAAAAACAGTGCCATGGGAGGCTATGAGGAGAAAACGAGTTTTATGGAGACCTTAACAGTTTTGTTTGAGTTTTATTTGTGCAGACCTGCAGGATGAAATTATCTCCTGTTGTACCTTTGGTTAGGACCTGTCTTTTGGCTATCAGTAGGAAATTGGGGTCAGTGGATGCTATGAGGTTAGACAGGGAAGTACCAGTGGCAATCCTTGCAGAACAGACTGATTGGCCTTTCCTGATTGCAGAGGTTGCTCTCCATCCTCATGCACGTTTTCTGCAGTAGAATCATAGAAACAACAGCATTGGAGGAGTCCATTCACTCCATTGTACCTGTGCTGGCTCTTTGAAAGAACACTTGTCCTTGGCACCATACCCCCATCTTTTAACCATGACCATGTAATTTCCCCTTGGTTCAAGTACCTGCCAAATCTTATAAAACTAACAATAAGCCGCAAAAATATTTGTTGTCCCAGATCCTGATAGCTCAATGAAAAAAATTGCCCTTCCCCACACCCAGATATTTCACCAACAATCTAAAATCACTTCCTTCTAGTTAATTGACTCACTTGCTGGAGGGAATAGATTTTCTGTTTATGGACAGATATCAGGATCAGTTAGTTTAAAGTAAGCTGACAAAGGGAACACTTCCACAGTTAAAGCTAGGCAACTTCTGCTTTGAGATGCTGACAACATTTCTTAAAAAAAAAATTCAAAGGACTGCTGCTATTGGGTTACCGGTCTGTGCAAGTCCAAACGTTCATTTTTTTTTTGGTATGTACCACCCATCGCTAAACAGATCACAGATTTCCACAGCCACCTGTCGGTACAGCCGAGGTACAAGATTAGACTGTAATGACAGCATTGAGACCGACAGCTGCCTGGAGCCCAACACAGAAGGATTCCTTCATGAAACAGTTTCAATTAAAACAGAGAAGGAATTGCAGTTTGAGAGCAAATCCTGTAAAATTTGAGGATCTTCTCCAAGAATGTAGACGTGTTATGAAAGCCTTCAAAAATGTACAGCCTTACATGTCAGCACAGGTGCATGCAAGTCCAAGTAACCTGCTCAACAACACCGCCACAGCTGCTCAGGAGAAGCACTGCTGCATCAGAGAAATTTACTGAATAGTATATGTCACAAAGTTAATACACAAATACAGCAAGTGATTAAGGCTAATAGAAAGTTATCCTGTGTTATGAGGAACCCAACCCGAAACGTCCGCTTTCTTGCTTGTCTGATGCTGCCTGGCCTGCTGTGCTCCTCAAGCTCCACACTGTGTTATCTCTGACTCCAGCATCGGCAGTTCTTACTATCTCAGAAGTAAGAATGTTTCACTTCAGTTGTATAGGTCATTGGTGAGATTGCATCTTGACTGCTGTGTGCATTTTGGTCTGCTCATAGGCAGGGACATAAATGTGTTGAAGGCCATTCAGAGAAGCTACCTGGAGGATTGGGTTGTCTTAGGACGAATGGTTGGACAGGCTGGGCGTACTTTCACTGGAATTTGGTACTGTGAGGTGTGACTGAAGTGTATAAAACTTTGAATGGTCTTGACTAGTGTGTGGGAAAGGATATTTATTCTCACAGGGGAGTTGAGAACTTGGGATACTATTTTAATATTAGGCTTTGAGCTCAATTATTTTTTGTGTGTTCTCTGACTTTGGAACTCTAAGCCTTGGAAGGTGGAGGTGGGGGTGGTGGTCATTAAATATTTTTAAGATGTAGATGGCTAGATTCTTGTCAGATAATGGAATGATCAGAGATAGATTGGAATGTGGAAATTGAAATGTAAACAATCACTGGGTTCAAAATTTAATTTCACTTCTCTCACCACAGACGCTGCCAGTGCCGTCGAGTTTCTCCAGCATTTAAATGCTTTCATTTCAGTTATATAATAGTATTTTGAAATCAAGAGGAAACACATTCAAAATGTTCGTTCAAATGGTTTGTTTCTGTTCTCAGATGGTCTAGTTCAACTTTAAGCAGGCGGCACTCTTGCTTACCATTCACTGCCATAGCTGGCATCACGAGGGACATCTTCGGCCTGTTGGTCTTGTTGTGACTGATAGCTGGTAACAGCAGGTGATCCTGTAACAGGGTAGAGGAAGTTAAGATTTAAATCCTGCCACATGCTTGTGCCCATTAGCACTCACCACACACATATGCGCACGCGCTTGCACACAAACCAGCAACATTCAAAAACTGCTCATATTTACCCTTCGGAACGAAACCACATAGAAGGTGTCTTCCCTTCTATCGATAGCATCCATGAAGTCATAGTAACTCTGCTCGGGGCTCTGGTAAACCTGTAACTGACTGGAGGTCAACCTGCCAACAAGGAAAACATTTTAAACCACCAGGAGCAGAAAACAGAATAGGAGGAGTAGGCCATTTGGTCCATCGAGCCTGCTCCCCCATTCAATATGATCACCATATTCTTGCTCTCACCCCAGACCCTGTATCAACTTAGAGGCACTACAAGGTGTGATGAGTAGATTCGGAGTTAAATATGGAAATGCTTTCAGCTCTGGTGGGAATGTGTAACCACCTGGGGCTGCGGGTGTTTCCAACCCTGGCTGGTCTCCCGTGGCACCAAAGTCTTTCAATAACTCCACCGGCTGTCCAGGTGATACACTCACTCTCTGGGCTCCGTCAGGTGGTTGGTAGAACAGATTCACAATTCATCATGACTGAGAACATCAGATCAACTTCAGAGCACAGTAGATCATGCGTGCGAAGAATGTGAATGGACATGAGGCACTTTTATTTTTAAAATAACAAATGGTCAATTATCAATTTTTTCTGGTACTGGGAATAAATTATTGAATACAATTGCACAGAAAGAATTAAATTCATTGCACCAGGAAGGAAGAAACAAAGGCTGTATTTACATGGCAAAATTTACAATCTCAGGGCATTTCAATGTGCAATATAGTCAGTAATCTTGAAGTGTCGCCACTACCATAGCTGTGGAACTGTACCAGCCAAATTATAGACAGAAATCTCTTACAAACAGCAATGATAAATGGCTATATTGTATTTTTTAAAAATGGTATAGGTTGAGGGATAATTAAAGCTAAAGATTCTACTTGTAAATCCCTTGGTCTTCTTTAATAAGGTATTCGTGAAATATTTTACTGACGGGGTCTTCATTTGACCCCTCACCCAAAAAGGTGAAAAATGACGATGGTCACAGCTTTGGAAACAGATTTTGTTAATATATACTGGTACTCCCAACGTAGAGTAGTGGCAAACATTACCATTTGTAAAATAGGAAAAGAAGGGGATAAATAAAGATGGGAATGACCCCAGCAAAACAAAAAAATGGGCAATTAAAAAAAGAAGTCTAAAAAGTCCATTTTCAAACTGATGTGGAATATTTGGAGCACAGTAGCCAAGAGTTTACAAAAACTCTGATGAAAAGATTCCAAGTTAGAAATTCTATAAATGGAATGATGTGCTTTAATCAGTTGTGACTTCCCCAAATTGAAGCCAATATTAATGATCATGAGGCAGAGCATTTTCCCTGTAATTTCGCTGTGCTGTTACATCAGGCAGCTTTGGAATGTAAACACGCAGCCAGATTAGCATCCCGCAGGATTCATAGAAATTACTTGTTATAGTTCAAATCTGAAACAGCCTCTTTTGCCTGCTGGGTAAAGGAATGATCCTTAGTTTGCTTAAAAGAAGCCAGTTTGAAGTGAGGAAAGAAATGTTTAATTCAGAGTCAGCCAACCATCTGAAATTAAACGATGGTCCAAATGCATGGATGAATCACTGAGGCAGAACTCTGTGTACCCACCTGGTGGAAGACTCCGCAGAATGAATTGAAATAAACCTGGACAGATTGATCTTCCTCTGCTGTGCCCTCTGAAAGAGACACACTGATAACAATTAACAAATAACCTCTGACCACGTTCCCCTTAACCCATTCTACAAACACAGAAGGATTCAAAAGCATTACCCCTCTTGTCTTTTACGGAGAGGAACAAATTAATGAATCCTGTTCAAGCATCAGATTGTAGGGGCACTTCTGCATGAAGGTCAGAAAGTTCTCATGGGTTCAAATGTCTCTCGAGTTCCGAGAGCACAATCTAGGTTGACCCAATTTGCCACACTGTAGGAAATTGTAGGAGTACCCCATTGCTGGAGATGCCAACTTGCAGGTGAGGTATTAAACAGAGGACCCACCTACCTACATGTGCGAAATTATTGAACATATTTGATACACATCTGAAAATATACTTGTAACATACGCTTAAAATGTATCTAAAACATTATCTGGCATCCTCCTGGACACTTGACAAACATTCCTCAAATCAAACCGTGCAAATTAACTAGCTGACAATCATTAACAATGACACCAATTTCATTTAAGGTAATTAATTGACTAAAGGGCCCTTGGTTACCCAGGGAATGAAATAGGATGATCAACATTTGCAAATTATTTCTTCATTGACATCTTCATTCTCTTCAGACAATGTTGCACAGCAGTTTGAATAAATAAGAAAAATTGGCACGCATTACAGTCGCCAGACTTCATGGTGTTAGGCAGCAGTGCATGCTCAACGATTTCAAAATGTTCCCAGTAAAGTAATCCTGGCTGCATTCAACTGTCCCAATTATCAGTCATCAGTTAGTACTCTGGATTATGATGGAGCTCAGAAAAGTGACAGCCTCACACAAAGAACAACGTCAAGGAAATGTCAATTTGGCAGACCGTGTCTATAAAGCACTGATCCCACAAACTACGAGACGCAAGGGTACATCCTGAATTATTTGCATTTTAAAGTAGCACCTTTAACATAAAATCTGCATAGAAGCATTATCAGTCATTACCTGGGACCAAACCACACAAGGATCTATGAGGATTAGATGAGCAAAGTTTAGTTAAAGTTGAAGGGGTCAGAAAGGTACAGGTGTTTAAGGAGGAATATTTCGGGTCTCATCAAGTAAAGGCACAGCCACTGAAAGCAAACTGATGATAAGCAACTGACCAGAATTAGCTGAGCACATCGACTGCAAAGGGTTGTGGAACTGGAGGAGATTACAGAGAGGGTGAAGCAGTGGAGAGATTCAAGAGTAAAGATGGGAAATGAAGCACAAATCTATCAGCATGAAGAACAGCTCAAAGCTGAGACTCTCCGTCTTAAAACAAGCAAGGATGAGATCAGGCAACAACTGTTAGTCCTCACCCTCAAGGATTCCACATGTCCATTCTCCAGCAGAGAATGTATGTTAATTTTGTGAAGCAATAATCTCTGCCAACTTCTTTGGTGAGGGAACATGTACACACAGGTAAATAGCAGGACCAGTCACACTTATATTCACCTCGTACAGACATGGTTCAGCACTTGGGCAATCCCCACTTACCATGCCTTGTTTAAATTTCTTTTGACGCTTTGGTTTCTCATTGGACTTTGTCCTTTCAATTTGATGTCGGTGTACCCAGCCACGCAATTCATCGGCAAGTCTGAATTGGAGAGAAACATTGAAAACAACAAAACTCCTAATATAATAGCCAGCCATTTAATTTATCATCTAGTCAGCACTGAAGAAACAGACACACACACACACACACACACACACTTTACCCCAAAACTGGTTTTCTCAACAGGCTAAGTGGGTTGACATTGGTTGGTTATGGAAAACCTTTGCTTCTGTGCAACTTCTAACTAATAGTGGGAGGAAGAATTAAAAAGGATTCTCCAGCGACTTAAGTGGTACCTCAGGGACAGGATTGAAATCTCTCATTTCAGCTCTCATCCTCCTCCTTCCTTTCCCAGCCCCCACAACACTCTCCCATACACACACAACCCCACTCAATCCTACCTCAACCACCCTCATGAGCTTAAACATACCTGAGCGATTCGGTTTTGTTGAACTGGCGGCAATCCGAGGAAGGGAAGAGGATCCGATCAATGTCACGAAGCACCAAGTCTTTTACGTCAGAGTAAGCCATGGTGATGTTGCTGAAAAAAAAAAGTCTCAAACTGGTATTGCGAAAGAGCTCAGAAAAGCATAGCCTCAACCTGCATAGGTTTAGACTGCAGTGCAATGGATTGAATTGGACTACCACCACTGACCAACTACTACTGACCAACAGCACTTTGAATGCAAACTTACAAGCCCACTTTAAAAGACACACTGGAGGGACTGGTCCTATCAGTTAATATGTGATCACACACTTCCATCAAACAGTAGTGAACTTGGTGAATTCATTGCCCTTCTGGGGGTCATTTGACCCATTGTACCTCAATTAAGGGAGTTACATACAGGTTTCACCAACTCAAAACTTCCTGTAAGACCACAAGATATAGGAGCAGAATTCGGTCATTTGGCCCATCAAGCCTGTTCCACCATTTGATCACGGCTGATTTGTCTCTCAACCCCATTTTCCTGCCTTCTCCCCAAAACGCTCGATCCCCGAACAAATCAAGAACCTATCTGAAAGAGCCTCAATATCCTGGCCTCCACAGCACTCTGTGGCAGTGAGTTCCACAGAATCACCACTCTGGATGAAAAAAATTCCTCCTCACCTCAGTTCTGAAGGGCCAACCCATCACTTGGGTCCTAGTCTTTCCTATTTGTGGAAACATTCTCCATGTCCACTCTACCCAGGATCTATCTGTATTCAGTAAGCTGCAATCAGATCCTCCTTATTCTTCTAAATGTACAGTCCAAGTCCACAACTGCTCCTCATATGACAAGCCTTTCACCCCCCGGTTCATTCCTGTAAACCTCTTGTGTAACACCAGCACATCTTTCCTTACATACAGGGCACAAAACTGCTCACAATATTTCAAATGGGGTTTGACTAGTGCCTTATAAAGCATCAGCAATACATCCCTTCTCTTGTATTCTTGCCCTTAAAATTAATGCTAACATTGCATTTGCCTTCCTAACTGCCAACTGAACCTGTATGTTAACCTTAAGAGGAATTGAACTAAGACTGTGTGCTTCAGACTTACAAAACCTTTCCCATTTTAGAAAACAGTCTACATCTCTAATCTTCAAAGTGCATTACCTCACGCTTCTCCACATTGTCTTCCAACTGCCGCTTCTTTGCCCACACTCCATCTGTCTAAGTTAATCTGCGGCTTCCACGCTTCCTCACAGCGCTAGGGACCCAGGCTCGATTCCACCTTCGGGCAACTGTCTGTGTGGAGTTTGCACGTTCACCGTGTCTGCGTGGGTTTACTCCGAGTGCTCCGATTTCCTCCCACAATCCAAAGATGTGCAGGCTAGGTGGATTGGCCATGCTAAATTGCCTGTAGTGTTCAGGGATGTGGAGAGTAGGGGTTAGGTCCGGGTGGGAGGCTCTGTGCGTCGGTGTGGACTTGTTGGGCCGAAGGGCCTGTTTCCACACTGTAGGGATTCTATGATTCCTCAACATGACCTGGCACTCCACCCAACTTTTTGACATCTGCAAACTTGGCAATAATGCCCTCAGTTCCTTTATTCAGATCATTATCATGAACAGTTGTGGTATCAACACTGATCTCTGCCACACTCCTCTAGTTTATGGCTGCTACCCTGATAAAAACCCTTTTATTCCTTCTTTCTGCCTCTGCCAGTCAGCCAGTCCTCTAACCATGCCTGTACCTTGCCCCTAAATCTCTTATTTTATTTAGCAACATCCTATGCAGCACCTTGTCAAAGGCCTACTGGAAACCCAAATACATCACATTCACTGGCTCTCCTTTGTCTAACTTGTTTGTTATGTCCTCAAAGATTTTGAGCAGATTTGTTAGGCATATCCTCCCCTTGATGAAACCACACTGACTCCGCCCTATTTTACTACACATTTCCTTATTCTACTATCTCACCCTTAATAATGGACTCCAACATCTTACTAACGAGGTCAGGTTAACCACCCTATAATTTCCTGTGTCCTACCTCCCTCCCTTCTTAAAATAGGAGTGTAACATTAGCTGCTTTCCAGTCCTTTGGGATCCTCTTGGATTCCAGTGACTCCTGAAAGATCATCACCGATGCCTCCATAATCTCCTGAGCTACCTCATACAGCACCCTGGAGTGTAGTCCACCTGGTACAGATGATTTATCCACCTTCTGACCTTTCAGGTTCTCCAGCACCTTTAGTGATAGCCACTGCACTCACCTCTGTCCCCAACTCTTGAAGTTCTGCAATGCTAAAAGTGACTTCCACTGTGAAAACTAATACCAAGTACCTGTTCGTTCCTCCGCCATTTCTTTGTTCCCATTATTACGTCTCTGGCCTCATTTTTCAGCAGTCCAATATCCACTCTTGACTTCTACATACCTTATAAAAATCTTTTCCACTCTTCTCTTATATTACTAGTTAACTTTTGCTCATATTTCATTTTCTCCCTCCTTATTGCTTTTTTAAGGTATCCCCTGCTGGCTTTTAAAGCGTTCCCACTAATCTTCACTACATTATGTGCTTTTTCTTTTGGTTTTATGCTGTCCCGGACTTCCCTCGTCAACCATGGTTGCCTAGCTTCCCCTTAGTATGCTTCTTCTTCCTTGGGATGAATTTTTGCTGTGCCTCCTAAATTACTCCCAGAAAATCTTCCCATTGCTGTTCCATCGTTTTCCCTGCTAGGTTCCCGTTCCAATCAACTCTGGTCAACTCTCCTGTCACGTCTTTCCCAAACCACCTCATGGACAATTCGGCACTTTTAAAATGTAGTTACTGGTGTAAGCATAGCACCTGCTTGCACAAGAGTAATCCAGTTGTGACCAGACCGGTTTTCAAAATGTTAATTAAGCAACCACACTGGCCACCACACCATCGTAACTCCCCTGCTCTTCTGCAAAATAGTGGCATGCGATTTTATTCTGTCCACCTGAGAGGGTAGATGAGACGTCTCATTCAAGATATGGCATCTCTGATAGTGCAGCACAGTCTCAAGACTGCACTGGAACATCAGTCCAGGAGCAGGCCTTTTTGAAACATTCAATTGGTTCCAGGTTTTCCCCACAGCCCAGCTTACTCGAGATTCTTACTCATTTCTTTTATAAAGAGAGAGTGTTGAATCTGTCTGAAAGTGTGGCACAAATAGTCTGTTCCATCTCACATTAACTCACCAAGAAGGAAAGATATCATCTCCAAATCCCCTCCACCTGCCACTTGTATCAAATATTTTAAATATATCCCATACAGTTCTTCACCCACTTTTGCCAATAGAAATCATAGAATCCCTACAGTGTGGAAGCAGGCCATTTGGCTCAACAGGTCCACACCAAATTTCCAAAGAGAATCCCACCCAGACTACTCCCCTACCCCACTCCTATAACCCTGCATTTCCCACGGTTAATCCACGTAGCCTCCACATCCCTGGACACTCTGGGCATTTTGCACAGCCAATCCACCCTGACCTGCACATCTTTGAATTGAGTTTCTCCTTCTTTACCCTATCAAAACCTCTCAAAACTTTGAACTGCCTGATTAAATTTCCCTTAACTGAGGAGAGATAGTATACCTTAGCAATTTCAAAAACAGTATAGGGGAGGCATGGAGGGCTGGGCTTGATTCAGTAAAGCACACAGGAAGGTTTACCGCACAAATTACTGTTTCAATGTTGCATTGACTATCTTGATGGTGCCATCGTAATTTCAGGAGAAAGAGAAGAATGACATTAAAGTCTTAGTTGCATTTGTCTTAAGTGTGGATAAACACCCAGCCAGTATACAATTATAGATGTCATCATCCAAAGTCTGGATCATGCACAAAGGATATTTTCAGCTCAGGAATAAAATGGCTACGTATCTATGACTAAGGAAACATAGGAGGCATGGTTAGCAAGTTTGCAGATGACACCAAGATTGGAAGCATAGTGGCCAGCGAATAAGGTTACCTCAGAGTACAACAGGATCTTGATCAGATGGGCCAAGGAGCAGCAGATGGATTTTAATTTAGATAAATATGAGGTGCTGCATTTTGCGAAGGCAAATTATGGCAGGACTAATGCACTTAATGGTAAAGTCCTGGAGATTGCTGCTGAACAAACAGACCTTGGGATGCAGGTTCATAGTTCCTTGAAAGTGGAGTAGCAGGTGGATAGAACAGTGAAGAAGGCATTTGATATGCTTGCCTTTATTGGTCAGCGCATTGAGTACAGGAATTGGGAGGTCGTGTTGTGGCTGAACAGGACATTGGTTAGGCCACTTTTGGAATACTGCGTGCAATTCTGGTTTCTCTTCTACAGGAAGGATGTTGTGAAACATGAAAGGCTTCAGAAAAGATTTACAAGGATTTTGCCAGGGTTTGAACTATACGGAAGAGGCTGAATAGGCTGGGGCTATTTTTCCCTAGAGCATCAGAGGCTGAGGGGTGACATTTTAGGGGTTTACAAAATCATGAGGGGCATGCATAGGCTAAATAGACAAGGTCTTTTCTCTGGGGCGGGGGAATCCAAAACTAAAGGGCATAGGTTTAAGGTGAGCGGGGAAAGATTTAAAATGGACCCAAGGGGCTACTTTTTCACTGAGGGTGGTCCATGTATGGAATGAGCTGCCAGAGGAAGTGGTGGAGACTGGTACAATTACAACATTTAAAAGGCATCTGGATCAGTATATGAATGTGAAGGTTTGGGAGGGTTATGGGCCAAATGGGGCTAAATTAATTTAAGATATGTGGTCAACATGGACAAGTTGGACAAAAGGGTCTGCTTCCATGCTGTACATCTCTATGACTCCATAAAGGTTGGTAGCTCCATTAGTGAGAGAGACAGGACAGGTGCTCCCTTTCCTGTCCCCAGGGGTAATCAATTCCAGAATGCAGCACATTCTGGAATTAAGTTAAGTGGGGATTAGTTCATGTTCATTAATGGGCAGTGCCAGACTTTTCAGCAGTGCATTTTTGCATTTCTGAAAAAGAGTGACATGTTTGTACTCATCAGCATAGATGCAAGAATACCAATTACAAAGGGAACAACTCATACTATGAAAACTGGGTGCTGATTGGTTGGCCAAGTTAAACAGAAGTTTTGGGGTAAGTGCTTCACCCAATTTGTTTCCTACAGAATAATGGCAACAATATATCAAAAGTACTGCGTTGGATGGCAGCCACTTTCAGACATCTGGTAGTTATGAAAACAGCTACATAAATGTAAGCCTTTTCAATTCTATGAGGGCTTGGGGAATATGGGGCATCAACTTTAACCTCTTTCTCTGCTCACCAATCTTCTGAAATCAAATGGAGTATTCAGTTTATACCCTGCTCATTATTACTCGATTGGCTTTAATGGGAAGATAGATTGGGTGGTGTGTATAACGTGCTTCCCCTCCATTACACAGGAATGAACAAATTATGTGGAGTACATGCTTATAAATCTCCAGCAATACAAACAAAAGCTGAAAAACCACAAACTTTCTGTCGAATGTAATTTCCACTATAATAAAAGTGTACTTTAATAAACATTGTTTGGAAATAGGAGGTTAATTTAAGGGACTTGGGAGTCTAGGTTCTGCACATACAAGCCCTCCTTTCATTACTTGCATCTTTACAATAAAAGAGGACTCTGAGGATTTTTTTTTGTCATGCATTGGGAATTAAATGAAGTGTGCAAAACTCTTATCCGAGAAGGCTTGTAAGTCTCCAAAGGAGCAAGAAACAAACTGGTAAAGGAGCAGAGTAAGGAAGGCCTCTGTGTTCCGCCTGCTTGCATCCAGAGCTGTTACTGTAGCACAGATGATGCAGAGATAGTGAACAACGCAGAGCGAGTAATATAATCAGCCTGCTGAGTGCCCTCAAACCCATAGCAGCAACCACAAATTCCAGACACGTTAGCTCACTGGGTGGCTGAATCTTTGTAAATAGGTTTACTCCACTGGGCAGAAGGGAATGTTTTTGTACGAACAGCTGACTCTACTTTGAATACATGCACAGCCTATACAATAGGCACGATTTCCATAACAACTGTGAATCACACTAAATAGCATTCACATTAGCCCGATAGGGATCAATGTTCTGCATGGACTTTGGGCCACACAAGTATGGATTTTAATGCCTCAGGAATTTATTTGCTTTGGAAATTTAATGGGGCAATGCTCCTGCAAGTAAAATTGGCAACAATCTTACATGGGACAAACTGAAATCAAAACTGCCACCAAGTTCTAATATCTGCCCTCAGTTAGGAACTGAAGGAGACCATTCAGCCGGTTCAATCTGTTCCACCATTACAGTGAGCATGCTGATCTGCGAACATACTTCACCTGCTTGTTTAGTCTCCATGCTATACTCGCGGAAAGAAAATTTACTGTCTTCAGATTTAAAATGACCAAGTATGTGAGCATCTAGTATTTTTTGCAGGGGGAAGAAAGTTCTATAGATCTACAATGCTTTTAACTGTGGGAAAAATTTCTTAACTTACTTCCTGAACGGCCTGGGTCTGATGTGTAAATTGTACATCCTTCCATGTCAACATCCCCAACAGGAGTAATTTTCTCTGTACACTCTAACGAATTTCCTTCCAAATCATCAAAAGTAGAATCATATTGTCCCTCAATCAATAGTCCAGGGTATGCAACTCTGGATAATGTCATCCTGCCTCCTAATTGATAACTTATAAAGCCAACTGTGGTTCAGTACATCAAAAACAACGTTTAGTAGCTGCAATTCAGGTGACAGAAGTGGTCTCTAAACACTGAGGATATAACCTATGTGCATCCTCTATAATGGGCGGATGTGGAAACATGACCACATCATTGCAAGGAGTCAAGGAAATATGAACGAGGGAGTATGCAGAGGAAATATATTTTCCATGATCACAAATGTTTAATAATCTTTTTTTATTCACTCATGGGATGTAGGTGATGCTGGCTGGGCTGGCATTCACTGCCCAAAGATTTATCTAGTTTGGCAAGACTGATGTATGAACAAAGACTGGATCGATTAAGATTATATTCATTAGGGTTTAGAAGAACAAAGGGGTATCTGAAAAAAACCTATAAAATTTGAACAGGACCAGAAAGAGGATAAATGCAGGAAGGATGTTCCCAATGACTTGGTAGCCCAGAACCAGGAGTCACAGCCTAAGGATACTGGGTAGGCCATTTAGCACCGAGATAAGAGGATATTTTTCCACCCAGAGTGGTGAGCCTGTCAAATTCGCCACCACAGAAAGCAGTTGAATGTCTTCAAAGAGCAGTTAGGTAAAGTTCTTGGGGTGAAAGGGATCAAAGAGCATGGAAGAAAGCAGTTACAGGGTACGGAGTTGAATGATCAGCTGTGATCATACTGAATGGTGCAGCAGGCTCAAAATTACAAATAGCCCATTCCTGTTTCTATTTTCTAAGTTTCTTTCTAATAATCATTTGGCAATCATGAACATTGCTGAACAAAGACATTTAGAATCACAGAATCCCTACAGTGCGGAAGCAGGCCATTCAGCCTGTGGGCAAATACTTGGCAAACGCAATATAATGTGAATAAATGTGAGGTTATCCACTTTGGTCACAAAAACAGGAAGGTAGATTATTATCTGAATGGTGGCAGTTTAGGAAAAGCTGAGGTGCAATGAGATTTGAGTGTCATGGTGGAACAGTCACTGAAGGTTGGCACGCAGGTGCAGCAAGCAGTGAGGAAAGCTAACGGCATGCTCTCCTTCATAGGAGAGGATTTGAGTATTGGAGTAAGGATATCTTGCTGCAGTTGTATAGGGCCTTGATGAGGCCACACCCTCAAGTATTGTGTGCAGTTTTGGTCTCCTAGTCTGACGAAGGACATTCTTGCTACTGACGGAGTCCAGTGAAGGCTCACCAGACTGATCCCCGGGTTGGCAGGACTGACATGAGGAAAGACTGGGTCGACTGGGCTTATACTCGCTGGAATTCAGAAGAATGAGGGGCATCTCATACAAACATATAAAATCCTGATGGGAACTGGACAGGATAGATGTGGGCAGAATGTTCCTGATGTTGGGGGAAGTCCAGAACAAGGGGTCACAGTCTAAGAATAAGGAGTAAGCCATTCAGGACTGATGAGCAAGAATTTCTTCACTCGGAGTTGTGAACCTGTGGAATTCTCTGCCGCGAGAAACTATTGGGGCCAGTTCATCAGATATATTCAAGAGGGAACTGGACATGGCCCTTGCAACTAAAGGGATCAAGGAGTATGGGAAGGAGACGGGAATGGGATACTGAGATTGCATGGTTAGCCATGATCGCACCCTGAATGGTGATGCAGGCTCAAAAAGGGCCAAGTGACCTAGTCCTGCACCTATTTCCTATGTTTCTTTGAGTTCACACCAACCCTCCAAAGAGCGTCCCACCCAGACCCACACCTCCCTATCCTGATGGCAGCACCATCTGGGTTGCTGCAGCACAGTAGCAGTATGAAACAGCTAGCTTTACTTGTTGCTCCAAGTTTTGAGATACATTATCTACGTAAGTTCACGAAACTGTGGAATGTCTAGATTGCCATGATATGGTGCTGCAATAAAAATATCTATGGTTTTCTGAAGTAGTACATCAGTAAATAGGCTAGCACTATCAAATGAGCACACAGACTCTGCGTTGCTGTCAAAATGTAAGTCTTGTCCGGTCTTCACTAAGTGAAGGAATTCTTAATTGGAAAATTTCATCAATACCGATTGTAGCAATTCACCAAACCATCTAGCCAGCTCATGTTATGCAGAACGTGCCAATAATCAGACAGGATGCAAAGTGAATATTACCTTTGTATGACTCAGGCAGCCCACACATACGTGGATGCTGTGTTGTGAACATGAGCCCTATCATCTATATCACCCAGTAGTCTGCTGTTCTTACACAAGTCCGTCAAGCTTTTTTTAAGCTTGCTTAACCAGAACATGCAAAACCTAGTATCTGAGATTAGATATGATTCACCAACTGGGCAATATATGGTGCATGCATGTGTGTATAAGTGCATACTAAAATCACTCCTGAACAGCCTGGCTCTACTTTTGACACTGTGCCTCCTAGTTTCAGAATCTCTAGCTAGTGGAAATAGTTTCTCTCTGTCTATGCTGTTTTTTCCTGTTAATATTTTTAAAGGCTTTAACCATATCACCCCATCACCTTCTAAAGTCTAGAGAAAACAGGCCTAATTTATATAATCTCTCTTTATAATTTAACCCCTGAAGACTAGATATCATTCTTGAAAACCTAAGTTGTACTCTATCCAAGGCTAATATAGCCTTCCTAAGGTGTGGTGCCGAATCCTGCTCACAATACTCCAAGTGGGGTCTAACAACGGTTTTGTATAACTGCAACATAACTTCTGTATCCTTATCCTTCAGTCTCTGGATACAATGGATGAATAAAGATCGAGGTTCTAACAAAAATAAAAAAGAATCATATCACATATAGATAACTCGCACAGGTGATGGCCTAGTGGTATTATTGCTAGACTATTAATCCAGATACCCAGGTAATGTTCTGGGGACCTGCTTTTGAATCCCACAACGGCAGATGGTGGAATTTGAATTCAATAATAATTTGGAATTAAGAGTCTAATGGTGACCATGAAACCATTGCTGATTGTCAGGAAAAACCAATCTGGTTCACTAATGACCTTTAGGGAGGGAAATCTGCCATCCTTCCCTGGTTTGGCCTACATGTGACTCTAGACCCGCTCAATAAGGGATGGGCAATAAATGCTGGTCCAGCCAGGGATGCCCACATCCCCCGAATTGAATGAAAAAACAATCTGGGTTCAAATGAATCTCTTAAAAGAAGATAGAGTGTAGGGGCATTCTTCAGAGGGAAATCAGGAAGACAAGGAGGGGATATGAGACAGCCTTGGCAGATAAGATTAAGGATAATCCAGAGAACTTCTACACTAAGAACAAGAGAGCAACTAGAAAGAGAGTGGGGCCCCTTAAAGATCTGAGGTCGTCTTTCAACCTCAGGAGATGGAAGAGATATTAAATGAATATTTCGCATCAGTTTTTGCTGCGGGGAAAGAGATAGAGGCTAGAGAACTCAGAAATATTGATGTTTTATAAACAGTTCAAATGACAGCACAGGAAATGCTGGAGGTCTTAGAAAATTAAAAAGGTAGATAAATCTCTGGGACCTGATCAAGAGTAACCCAGAATATTGTGGGAAGTTAGAGGAAATTGCAGAACCCCTATCCGAAATAGTTGTATCATCTATAACCATGGGTGAGGTGCCAGATGACTGGAAGATGGTTAATGTTGTACTTTTGTTTAAGAAAGGCTATAAAGGAGAAGCCTGGGAACTATCGACCTGATAGTCTGACTTCAGTGGTGGATAAGCTGTTGGAGTGATTCTGAAAGACAGAATTTATATATTGGAGAGGCAAGGTATGATTAAGGATAGTCAGCATGGTTTTGTGTGCAGGAAATCATCTCACAAATTTGATTGAGTTTTTTTGAGGAAGTAACCAAAAAGAAGATTGAGGGCTGAGTAGTAGATGTTTACTTGGAATTTAGTAAAGCCTTTGACAAGGTTTCGCACAGTAAACTAATTAGTAAACTTAGATCATGAGATTCAGGGTGACCTTGCCAATTAGATACAAAATTGGCTTAATGTCAGGAGACAGACTGGTGGAGGGTTGTTTTTCAGACTGGAGGCCTATGATTAGCAATGTTCCACAAGGATCAGTATGGAGTCCACTTTTGTTTGTCATTTATATAAATGATTCAGATAAGAATTAAAGGAGGTATATTTTGTAAGTTTGCAGATGACACCAAAACTGGTGGTATAGTGGACAGTGAAGAAGGTTATTACAAAGAGATCTTGATCAAATGGGTCAATGGGCTGAGGAGTGGCATTGGAGTTGAATTTGGATAAATGCGAGGTATTGCATTTTAGTAAAACAAGCAAGGGCAGGACTTATACAATGAGAAACGCTGTAGAACCGAGAGATTTAGGGGGTCAGGTATGTAATTCTTTGAAATTTGCATCACATGTAGACAGGGTGGTTAAGAAGGCGTTTAGCACACTTGCTTTCACTGCTCAGACCGCTGAGAATAGGAGTTGGGACATCATGTTGAGGTTGCACAGGATGTTGGTGAGGCCTCTTCTGGAGTATCGGGTCCAGATCTAATTACACTGTTTATAGGAAGGAAATTATTAAGCTAGAAAAGGTTCGGAAGAGATTTCCCAGGATGTTGCCAGGAATGGAGGGTTTGAGTTGTAAGGAGAGGTTGGATAAGCAGGGATCTTTCTTCCCTGGAGCGTAGGAGATTGAGGGTTCTCCTTTTAGAGGTTTATAAAATTATGAGAAGACTGGAGAAGGTGAATGGCAGATGCCTTTTCTCTAGTGTGGGGGAGTTCAAGACAAGAGGGCCTATTTTTACAGTGAGAGGAGCAAGATTTAAAAGAGGACATGAGGGGCAACTTTTCTTTTTTAAAACGCAGAGTGGTTTGTGTGTGGAAGTGGTGGATGCAGGTTTCAACATTTAAAAAGACATTTGGATAAGTATATGAATAGGAAAGGTTTGGAGGGATGTGGGCGAAGCGCAGGAGTTGGGACTAGTTTAGTTTGGGATTACGATTCGGAATGGACTGGTTGGACCGAAGGGTGTGTTTCCATTCTGTGTGACTCTATGACTCTAAAAGACCAGCTTTCCATTAGCTTTCTTGATTACTGCAAGTGTTCGTGGTATTTTAAAGATCTATGCGCCTGAACCCCCAAGTCTCTTTGCACATCCACTGCTTTTAACTTCATACCATCTAGAAAAGTACCCTGATCTATCCTTTCTCAATCCAAAATGGATAATGTTACACTTGCCTCCAGTAAACTCCATCTGCCACACTTTTGCCTGTTCACTTAGTAATTTTATGCTAAGAGATATTGATAGGCTATCACCTACAATTAAAATGTAAATTTATATACCATGCATCTAACGTTGTTATAAAACCCCCTCAAGTTCATAAATGCCCTTTAGGAAAGGAAATCTGCCGTCTCTAACTGCTGTGGCCTACATTGGACTCCAGAACCAGTCGACTGTGAATTGCCCTCTGAAAAAGGTCAACTTGTCATTCTGCTGTACCAAACTGCTTCAGAGATGTTCAAGTGGAGGCTCACCACCACCTTTGAGGGCAAATGAGGATGGGCCACAAATACTGGCCTTGCCAGTGATATTTATGTTTCATGAAAGGATAATTTATAGAGAGCAATGCTGCGCAGTGACATATTCTAATTAACGTAAATGGTGGGGATATTCCACAGGGGTTTGGTCCTCTCTCTTTGCAAATGGCTGGTAATGAGTGAATACAATAGATACAAGGACCCAATGCATCATGCGAGACTGACCGTTGCTCTTTCCTCAAAATTAGCAAAATTAGCAAATATCTTCTAAGTGAAGATATCCTCCCTTTAATTACACCACTCTGCTTGGTTTCTTTGAAGCCAACTTTATAACGAGATTTTGTCACACTAAACATTGAACAGATTCCTACATCTCAAAATCTGTCTTTTCATTAAAATTCAGCTTGCAGTAAACCAGACACCAAACTTGGAATGAGTTGCTCCTTCTTTATATGCAAGGCAGCGGGTTAATGTGCAGCCCTTTCAGCTGTCAATCAAAATCAGTTCAGAATGGAGGAAGTAAAATCTTTCTCCACCAATTCTCCAATCTTCTAGCTCCATAACTCCTCTGCATTGCTCCTCCATCCTTCACTCTACTTGGCTTCCAGCCACCCAGCTCTCTTCTGTCACTTCCATGCAAGACACTTCCACTTTTGGAGACACTGTGGAGACTTTCCCAACTGATGCACTCTAAACGTACCTCTCCACCCCAAACCAGCCAATCTTCTTTCTCGCCCCACATTTGTGCCTGTCTCTGTAATA
>NC_063366.1:20355159-20371199 GCF_021869965.1 Rhincodon typus | reverse complement strand
ACTCCCACTAACCAGCACAGCACAAACCTGCTGTCGACACCACACTCTCATTAACCAGCACAGCATTTAAACTACTGGAAATACCACAGTCCCATTAACTAGTGCAGCACCAAACCTGCTGTAAATGCAACACTTTCACTAAGCATCATCCTCCTAAAGACTGATGTCCTCAGAAAATTACAATAACCAGCCTATCACTTCTAAATGCTACTTTCCATCCTGCTTCTTTCATGACACATGAGCACAATTTACAAAACAGTATCACGATAGTAACCTCTGTACGAAAATAGCCACGATGAACAGCAACTCCTCACTGCAAGAACCAAATCCGGTGCTGATTGGATTTAGACCAGTCATCACGCTGCCCTCGCTCAAGACATCAATGAGACTGCCCAAGCAAGTACTCCCTCTGTGTGCAGTGTCTGCACCATGTGATTAGTCACTCACTGGATACAGTGGGCAGTCCCTACACCAGTGCTCCCCAATGTATAGGCTGTGCTGTTCTCCCCACCCCCACCCACCCCATCCCACCCCACAGTAGGGTTATGAGAAAGGATTTTGGGGTCACAAGCTCTGAGGCAGCAAGGGCTGGACATGGCCTAAAACACCAATCATTGAGGCCCAACTTTGGCTTCAAATAAGGGTCCAGTCTTAAAAGAATGCTGAGGCTCTAAAATTGTTCCTGCCCTCTCCACCCCCACTCTCAGAGTTCTCACCAAGAGTCATGGAAGTTCGAAGCTTCAAAATGGTGGGGAGAAGCTGGTGGAGCAAAGGCCTACACCATTGAAGCCTAGTCTCAATTGGCACCTCCCAGAGACTCTGGGGGGAGAATGATCATAGAGTCTTAGAGTCATAGAGTCATACAGCATGGAAACAGACACTCTGGTCTAACTTGTCCGTGCCGACCAAGTTTCCCAAACTAAACTAGTCCCATTTAGTTGTGTTTGGCCCATATCCCTCCAAACCTCTCCTACTCAAGTACCTGTCCAAATGTCTTTTAAATATTGGAACTGTACCTACATTTACCATTCCTCCGGCAGTTTATTCGACATATGCACCACTCTCTGTGTGAAAACATTGCTCCTCAGGTCCCTTTTAAATCTTTCTCCTCTCACCTGAAAATCATGCCCTCTTGTTTTGAACTCCCCTACCCTAGGGAAGAGACCCTTGCTATTCACCTTATCCATGTCCCTCATGACTCATGATTTTATAAACCTCAACCTCTTACGCTCCAGTGAAAAAAGTCCCAGCCTATCTAACCTCTCCCTACAACTCAAACCCTCCAGTCCCAGCAACATCCTTGTAAATCTTTTCAGAACTCTTTCCAATTTAATAATATCCTAACTATAGCAGGGCAACCAGAATTGTACACAGTACTCCAAAAGTATAATTACTCAGTGTTTGGAAGTATGCTGAGCTTTTGTGAATCTTCTGAAAGCATCAATCCTGAACTTACTCATGTTTCTGTTCTCGTCTGAAGTTCGTTCCTTTGCTGTCTTAGGAGGAAGTACTGAAGGCCGAGCAATGGATATGTGCAGCCTGGTCCTGGGCTTTGGATTGGAAGGGGCCTGAGGCCTGAGCTGGTCATTTGTGCTGTTGACCCATGACATACTGTTATTCAGGGGCGGTGGCTTGCTTGGGGTCAGCCTGGCCACATTCTGTAACAAAACAGCAGTTAGGCCTTAAAGCAGAGAGACGTAATGAGTGATTTACCCAGAGGTATTCAGAATCAAGAGGGGCTTTGACAGAGCAAAGAGACTGTTCCTATGATCTGCAGAACCACAACACTTCCAAGGACACCTACAAACCCCGAGGAGGAGAAATTTCTCTCAATGCTCCAGGCAATTTTATTAACATTCACTTGTGAAAAATGTAGTGGGGCCAATGGGAGGGAAGATTTTCCCTCAGGATGCTTGACAGCCTCTTGGACAAAGCAGCCCACTTCGTTAGTATCCCATAACACTGTCAACATTTACTCCCTCTGCCAGTGATGTACAGTTGTAGTAGTGTGCGCTATATGCAAGATGCACTGTGACAAATCCATCAGGGCTTACAAAAGCATCTTCCAAATCCGCCACATCCATCACCAAGATGATCAAGGGAACTATACAGATGGGAAAAATCCATTAGAGCCATAACTGCACAGAAAGAGGTCATCAGGTCCATGCCGGGTCTCTGTAGAGTAAACCCATCAGTTCCATTCCCTGTCGCTCTGCAATTTTATTCCCTTCAAATACCCATCCAACTTCATCTTCAAACTATTCGCTGATTCCACTTCAACCACTCTCATAGGCAGTGAGTTCATGGTAATCAGCACTGTGTAAAGATGCTGCCCCTCCATCTCCTCCCTGAAATCTTAATTCTCCGTTACCTAGATCATAGAATCCCTACAGTGCAGAAACAGGCCAATTGGCCCATCGAGTCTGCACTGACCCTCCGAAGGACATCCCACCCAGACCAAGGCCCTCCCACCCTATTTCCGTAATCTCGCATTTCCCGTAGGTAACTCACTTAGCCTGCACATCCCTGGACACTATGGGGAAAATTAGCACGGCCAATCCACCTAACCTGCACATCCTTGGACACTGTGGGGCAATTTAGCACAGCCAGTCTACAACCTGCACATTTTTGGACTGTGGAAGGAAACCAGAACACCTTGAAGAAACCCACACAGACATATGGAGAACATGCATACTCCACACAGAGAGTCACCCAAGGCTGGAATCAAACCCGGGTCCCTGGCACTGTGCTAACCACTGAACCACTGTGCCACCCCAAATCTTGTACAATCGTGCACAATCAACAAATGGGAACAGCTTTTCTTTGTCTGGAAGTTCCCTTTTAGGTCATTCACCTTCCTGACCCAGAAACGATATTGCTGTTCCTTCACTGTCCCTGGGTCAACATCCCTCCGTAACAGCACTGTCTGGGTGCCCCGACACCCCAAGGCTGCAGTGGTTCAAGAAAGCTGCCATCACCAGTTTTACCAGGGTAATGATGGATGAAGTGCATTGTCATCACAAGCTGCGGAGACAGAGTATCGGAGCTGCACAGTGCGATTCCATGATTTAAATGTTGTCGTGCAATAGGTGAGAGGAACGATGGTTTCCCACCAGCCCTGGTCTGACCACCCGCCCCAGAAGAAGTTTGACCTTCGATCTCAGCCCAGTGATTCCTGGTACCTTTGTTCTTTTATCGAGTGGGAGGAGCTGCTGCTTCCGCAGTAGGAAGTTGAGTCTGCTGATCTCCTTCCTGACGTCCCTCATGGCGATGGAGAAGTTCTGGTAGATGGAACGATGCTGAACAATCCTCTCGAAAGTCTCTCTGAGGAGGGCGTTGACACTGGGAACATTACGTTCCAGCCTCTGATTACAAACAAACGCTCATATGAGGGCAAAACATCCGTTTCATTTAATAAGCAGCACAATATTTGAGAATATTGGACCCGGATAAGTTGCCTGTTTCTTTCAGCCACCTAAGCTATCACATGCGAACATAGAATTTTACAGCCCAGAAACAGACAGAAGAACTAGGAGAAAGAGTACACCACTCAGCCCCTCAAAACTGTTCCACCATTCGATATAATCATGGCTGATCTCATCTCTTGTAAAATTACAACTTGTTCTCTGAGGGAAGGAAACCTGCAGACCTTACTTGGTCTAGGTATATATGTGACTCCAGCCCCAAAGCTACAATGTGGTCGTGGTCTTTACCAGCTTTTGAAGTAGCTGATAAGTCACCAGGCCCAGTTTCTTGTCACTGTCACTCGGTCAAAACCGTGAAACTCCCACCTTAACAGCAAGGTGGGTGAACCTCCGCTCCAGGACCTGCAGTGGTTCAAGAAGGTTACTGAATATCACCTTCTCTGGGGATGAATGTCCTGTACCTTCTCCAGTTTCCTCAGTTGGCTGTTGAGTTTGGCTGAGTACGAGTTTAATCTCTTGGTCTCCTCATTGTCAAAGATGTCCTGGAGGTCAATAGCCAGTGACTGGATCTGTAGGGAACAAGACATGAGGATCAGATAACCCCTTGGCCTATACTCACGGTAATGGGTTAAAGGTCACTCTTTCTAATGAGAACAATGTTATTGCAGGAGATGGGGTAAGCAAGGAGGAAGCAAACTTCACGCGACACAAGTGCCAGGCTATGATTGTCTCCCAACAAGTGAGATGTGAATCATCTCCCCTTAATACTCAATGGTATTCCCACCACTGAATCCCTCACTGTCGACATCCTGGAGGCTAACATTGATTAGAAACGAAATTGCACCAACCATATAAATACAATGGCTTTGAGACAGGTCAGAGGCTAGGAATCGTACACAGTGCAACTCATCTCCTGATTCCCCAAAGCATCTCCACCACATACTAGCCACAAGTAAGCAGTGTAATGGATGAGTTCAAGTCGACAATACTCAAGAATATTAATTGATTGATTGACTAATTGTTGTCATATGTACTGAGATACAATGAAAAGTGTTATATTACGGGATATACAGGTAGATCGTATGATACAAAGTGCACCAGGGTAGCAGAACAGAGTGCAAAATACAGAGTTACAGCCACAGAGAATGTGCAGAGAGAGAGAGATCGACATAAACATTTGAGAGGTTCATTCAAAAGTCCGATAACAGTGGGGAAGAAGCACTTCTTGAATCTATTTGTACATGAATTCAAAATCTTATATCTTCTGCCTGTTAGAAGAGTGTATAACTGGGGTAGGAGGGGTCTTTGATTATGTTGATTGTGAAGATACAAAAGAACTAGGAACAGGAGTTGGTCATTCAGTCTTTCAAGCCCATTCTGCCATTCAATGTGATAATGGCAAATCTCATCTCGGCTTCAACTTCACTTTTATGCCAGCTCCCATAGTCCTTTAACCCGTGACTAATTAAAAATCTGTCTATCTCCTCCTAAGTTTAATCAGTGTCTTGGCATCCACTGCACTCTGGAAAAGTGAATTCACAGATTCATGATCGTTTGAGAGAACTAATTCCTCCTCATCTCGGTTTAAATCTGCCACCTCATAGCCTAAAACATTGCCCCACATGATGAAACGTTCGCTAACTTAAGAAGCTTGACACCATCCAGGACAATGCAGCCCATTTGATTGGCATATCACCCACCAGTTTCAACATTAGGTCCCTCCATCACTGACTGTCAGTGGCAGTTGTGTGTACCAACTACAAGATGCACTGTAGCCAATCACCAAAGTTCATTCAACACCAGCTTCCAAACACAAGGATGAGGGTAGCAGTTACATGGAAACACCAACAGCTGCCAGTTCCCCTCCATGCGATATACCACACTCTATTGAAAATATATTGCCATTCCCTCAATGTCACTGGGTCAAAATCCTAACAGCAGTGTGGATCTACCTACACTATCAGGCGTGCAGTCATTCAAGAAGAAAACTCATTGTCACCTTTTCAATGATTTTAAGGATGGACAACAGATATTGGACTAGCCAATGATGCCTACGTACCATGATGGCATTTTGTAAATATGCACGAAAGCTGAAGACACAGAAAGAAACATGAGGGGAATGAACGATAAAGGGAATGCAGGATAGAGGTAATGAGGGAAGAACAGACACAACACTAACCACACATTCAGTTCTTTACAGTTAACCTTCACTGAGTTCTTGCAGTATTCCTGTTCTCCTTCCCTCTCTCACATTCACTGAATTTTGCTAATATTCGAGATCTGTTTACACCTGAAATTTTTTCTCTTTGCAAACTGATTGACCTGCTGTTTTTCACCATGTTATCTGTCCCAGTTGACCTTGTGGTGTACAAGCATCAACAGATGATGAGCCTTTCTATGGGCTTGGGACACAAATGGTTATTGCTGTTCCTCTCTCTCTTTCTCTCTCAGTTTTAACTACAGCAGCTGGCAACAGAAGGCAGAACCAAAGACTATGCCGGCCAGGGTCTGAAACTTACAGTTGCCAAATCTGAGACTTCTATCTTCGCCCTCGCCTCTCCATGCTCATTCTTGTCCTCACATGGGTTGACTCCGCAATAACACTTGCACTTTGACCCAAAGTTTGCCATCTCCTGTGGGTGAAAGCCCGGGGCCCAGGTCTTGCCACCTCTCCACCTTGTCTCCACTGGGGTGGGCATTTTGAAGGCACAGTTGCAGTCAGTTTCTTCCATCCACCTTGACGCAGCCTTGTTCTGACAGATTTAATAAACACATATAATTACACAGAATTTGTAACACAGAAATAGGCCATTTGACCCAATTGGTCTAAGCCAATATCTATCTTCCCAGAAGACTCCTGCCACTCATCAGCACATCTTTCCATCCTTAAAGTCTTGATGGTTAACGGATGGACAAATCTATAGGTTTGACTTAACTGTTTCTTTTTAGTTCCTGTGAATGGGAGCTTGAATGGGAGTGGCCAGTTCTCACCGAACAGGCTTTCTAGTATTTTTTAGCTTTAGCAGTCAGTCCTACAAAAAAAGTAGGAAACTTCAGTAAATGATTCCTAGCTGCTACTTTCTCCGAAATCTCTCTTGACGTTTTTTTTCTCTTAGATTGGAGAACGGCATGTAAGAATCAGTGTCTGAATTTACCTTTTTTCCAAGGGGTCCATTTATGGGATGTTACGTTATTGGAACAGTTAATTAGTAATAGGTAATGCATATATTATTTGTTTAAGTTTTCCAATAATTAAGCTTTTCTAAATTCTTCTTTCTTTTGTTTGTATTTTAACCACAGTGTTTAAATAAATTGTGTTTCACTTAATGTCAACATCTGGAACACGCACTTCACATCTACCTTTAAAATAATAAAAAGTAAGGATCAAGGCTACCTTTTTAAACTATTTTGAGGGGGTCTGGTCTGGTCCATAACACTTCCAAACCCACGACCACTACCATCTAGAAGGAGAAGAGCAGCAGATACATGGGAGCACCACCACATGGGTGCAAGTTCCTCTCCAAGACACTCACCACCTTGACTTGAAATTATGTTGCTATTCCTTCAGAATAGTGAGGTCAAATCCTGAAATTCCCCCCAAATAGCATTGTGGGTCAACTTACATCAAGCTGCAGCAGTTCAAGAATGCAGCTCACCTTCTCAGGGACATCTATAGATGGGCAAAAAAGGATTACCCAGCCAGCAACACCCACCTCCCATGAATGAATAAAAATAAATTCAGGTCTCTTTTGAATTGAACTAACTTGCTTTTGAATTAAATTCTTCAAAAAAACTTGCTCATTATAGATTCTGCTGAGCCTGTTGTCTTAATTTTCCTTTAGCTGCAATAAACCTTTATATGTTAAGTATTTTATTCCATGAACATTCCAGGGATCTTTGCAGTCACCTTCTTTCTGACACACACTGGCTTTAAGTCATGGTTCATTAATTTTTGAACACCTTTGCAAAAACCACACGCTCCCATGTCACTTGCTTGGAATCCAAATTCTTCAAAACAAAAATGATAATTATTCAATCACACATCTTTCATCACAAGAAGCTTGGAACTCTCTTTCATAAATGGCAAATGATGCTTAATCAATTGTTAATTCTAAATCTGACACTGACACTGATTTGAATGGATCCAAAGTTACTAAGGATATGTCAAGTCAACTCACAGATCAGCCCCGATCTCATTGAATGGTGTAGCAGGTTTGAGAAGTTCCAACGTCCCTCTCCCACTCTCCCACTTTGTCCACCTTCCTTTCAAATTCATCTGTACACTTCATCTCACACTATTTTGTGTGGTAGTGAGTTCCACATTCTCGCTATCCTCTGGGTAAAGAAATTTCTCTTGAATTCTCTGTTGGATTCCTTGAGGACGCCATCCTGTTTTTTTTTCCACATTATTTCATGTTGCTATAGTTCAAAAGGTCAACATTTATTGCCCATCCTCCTGGCCCTTGATCTAAGTGGCTCGCTTTGTATTGATAGATTATAGATCTAAAACGGTGGTGGAGTAGAATGGTCCAGTTGGAGCTTGACCGCGCTGTCCATTTTTTGTTTATTTTCCCTCTCTCGTTTCTTTTTTCTCTCTTCTGTCTTTGTGCTTTTGTGCCAGCGGCCTGGAGCAGAGCAGGGGCGACCAGCGGAGCGTGGATGGCAGCCAGTGGCCCGGAGCAAAGTGGGGACGGACAGCAACCCGGGGATGGCATCCAGTGGGCCTGGTATAAAGGTGGCTACTCCTGGAAACCGGTGGATCTTGGTGAGACCACTTCAAAGCCATTATAGAAAGACTGTAATAGCTTTATTTCTTATTTTCCTAACTTATATTGGAATGTAGAGTAACGATTGTTCTCTATTTTCTCTATCTGTGGACCTAAGATTTGCACCTAGGTATCTTGTACCTAAGATGACACCGTGTGTTGGTGACATTGTACACTTTTCACTCTACTCCTGTTCTTTTTTTAAACTCGAGTACATGTGACAATAAACTTAATTCTAATAAATCTAATTCTGATAACATGGGCAGTTAAGAGTCGGCCACATTGCTGTGGAGTCACTTGTACCTAAGTGGGTATTTACAACTAATTGTGATTGTTGTCATGGTCACCATCATGGAAATGAGATTTGAATTTCAGGTTTTATTAATTGCATTTAAATTCCACTGACTACCTTGGTGGAATTTGAACCCATGTCTGCAGATTGTTACTCAGTCAGATATAGTTAGAATGCAGGTGCTGGAGTCAGAGCTAATACAGTGTGGAGTGGAGGAACACAGCAGGCCAGACAACGTCAGAGGTGCAGGAAAGTTGACCCTTCTTGGGTTCTGACCCGAAACGTCAATTTTCCTGCTCCTCTGATGCTGCCTGGCCTGCTGTGTTCCTCCAGTTCCACACTGTGTTATCTGTACAGATTATTTGCTTGGTTCTGTGGATTCATGTCCAGTTACATGACACCATGCCACCCTCTCACAGGAGATGGGGATCCAGAATTTTGGCTTCCCCCACAGGTGGAAACATCATCTGTCCACAAACTGTGAAAATGCTAGGTTTAACAAAATTAGCAGCAATTTTTCATTAAAGAATCAAATTCACATTCAGGAGCTGATTGCAGAACTTAAAAACAATCTATTAGAACAGAACAGCTAAAATCCATCTAATGAAGGACAATCATTTTAACGTTAAATAAAAGTATTCAGCTCCCAATATATAGCAATAAATAACTTGTTTCTGAAGTCCAGGACAAACAGGGTAGTTATCTCTGGATTACTACCAGTGCCATGTGATAACGAGGTAAGAAATAGGGAGAGAGTGCAGCTAAACACGTGGCTACAGGGCTGGTGTAGGAGGGAGGGCTTCCATTATGTGGATAATTGGAGCACATTCTGGGGAAGGTGGGACCAGTACAGGAAGGACGGGTTGCACCTGAACCAGAAGAGCACAAATATCCTGGGAGGGAGGTTTGCTCGAGCTATATGGGATGGTTTAAACTAGATTGGCAGGGGGTGGGGAACCAGATTTGTAATTCAGAGGATGAGGTATTCAGCCTTCCAACAGACACAACAGGGAGTGATAACAAGGTGTAGAGCTGGATGAACACAGCAGGCTGTTCTTCTGAAGAAGGGTCTAGGCCCAAAACGTCAGCCTTCCTGCTCCTCTGATGCTGCTTGGCCTGCTGTGTTCATCCAGTTCTACCCCTTGTTATCTCAGATTCTCCAGCATCTGCAGTTCCTACTATCTCTCCACAACAGGGAGTGAGGTTGTTAATAAAGAAATGCGGTCGATGGAGCATAATTGTGGACACAAGGATGGTTTGAAGTGTATATACTTCAATGCTAGAAGTATCGGAAATGAGGCGGATGAACTTAGGGCATGGGTCAGTACTTGGAACTATGATGTTGTGGCCTTTACAGAAACTTGGGTAACTCAGGGACAGGAATGGTTGTTGGAAGTTCCGGGATTTAGATGCTTTAAAAGAAATAGGGAGCTGGTAAAAGAGGCGGCGGAGTGGCATTGCTAGTCAGGGCTAGTATAGCAGCTACTGAAAGGCAGTTCGAGAATGATATGTCTACAGAGTCAGTTTGGGTTCAGGTCCAGAACAAGAAAGGAGCAGTCACTTTGTTGGGGTTTTTTTACAGACCCCCTAATAGTTGCAGAGAAGTGGAGGAGCGGATTGGGAGGCAGAAAGGTGCAGAAGTCACAGGGTTGTAGTCATGGGTGACTTCAACTTTCCAAATATTGATTGGAAACATTTTAGTTGTAATAGTTTAGATGAAGTGGATTTTGTCCAGTGCATTCAGGAAGGATTCCTGACACAGTATGTAGATAGACCAACACAAGGAGAGGCCACTTTGGATTTGGTGCTTGGCAATGAACTGGGCCAAGTGTTAGACCTGTTGGCAGGAGAGCATTTTGGCGATAGCGATCATAACTCTGTTACTTTTACAACAGTCATGGAAAAGGATAGATACATACTGCAGGGTAAGGTTTATGATTGGGGGAAGGGTAATTATAATTCTGTTAGGCAAGAACTGGGTAACATAAAATGGGAACAGATGCTGTCTGGGAAGTGCACTATAGAAATGTGGAGATTGATTAAGGAATACATACTGTGTGTGCTCGATATGTTTGTCCCTAGCAGGCAGGGAAGATGCAGTCGAGTGAGGGAGCCTTGGTTCTCAAGAGAGGTCGAACGACTAGTTAAGAGGAAGAAGGATGCTTATATAAGGTTTAGGAAACAAGGATCGGAAAAGGCTCTAGAGGGATACAAGTTAGCCCAGAAAGAGCTGAAGAAAGGGCTTAGGAGAGCTATAAGGGGGCATGAGAAAACCTTGGCAGATAGGATCAAGGAAAACTCCAAGGCTTCTTACACGTATGTGAGGAATAAGAGAATGACCAGAGAAAGGGTAGGGCCGATCAAGGATTGTAAGGGGAATTTGTGCACAGAGCCTAAAGAGATAGGAGAGGTCCTTAATGAATACTTTTCTTCGGTATTCACAACTGAGAGGGACCTAGTTGTAGGGGAGGACAGTGTGAAACAGGCTGGTAGGCTAGAGGAGGTGGATGTTCGTAAGGAAGATGTACTAGGAATTTTGAGGAACTTGAAGATAGATAATTCCCTCGGGCCTGATTGGATTTATCCAAGGATTCTATGGGAAGTGAGGGAAGAGGTTGCAGGGCATTTGGCGATGATCTTTTCGTCCTCACTGTCCACAGGTATAGTGCTGGAAGATTGGAGAATAGCAAACGTCATTCCCTTGTTCAAAAAGGGAATAGGGATAACCCCGGAAATTACAGGCCAGTTAGTCTTACTTCAGTGGTGGGCAAACTTTTGGAAAGGACTCTGAGATATCGGATTTATGATCACTTGGATAGGCACAGTTTGATTTGTGATAGCCAGCATGGATTTGTGAGGGGTAGATCATGCCTCACAAGCCTTATTGAATTCTTTGAAGAGGTGACTAAACACGTGGATGAAGGTAGAGCAGTGTATGTGGTATGCATGGGTGTTCCCCATGGTAGGCTCATGCAGAAAGTAAGGAGGCATGGGATAGGGGGAAATGTGGCAGATTGGATTCAGAATTGGCTGACCCTTAGAAGACAAAGGGTGGTAGTGGACGGAAAATATTCAACATGGTGCTCAGTTACGAGTGGTGTACCACAAGTATCTGTTCTGGGTCCCCTTCTATTTGTGATTTTTGTAAATGATTTGGATGTAGGAGTGGAAGGGTGGATTAGTAAGTTGGCGGATGATACGAAGGTGGGTCGAGTTGTGGATAGTGCGGAGGGCTGTTCTAGGTTACGAAAGGACATTGATAGGATGCAGAGCTGGGCTGAGAAGTGGTAGATGGAGTTTAACCCTGAAAAGTGTGAGGTGATTCATTTTGGAAGGACAAACTTGAAAGCAGAATACAGGATTAATGGATAGATTCTTGACAGTATGGAGGAGCAAAGGGATCTTGGGGTTCATGTCCACAGTTCCCTGAAATCTGCCACCTAGGTGGATAGAGTTGTGAAGAAGGTGTATGGTGGGTTAGCTTTCATTAATAGAGGGATTGAGTTCAAGAGCCGTGAAGTTATGCTCCAGCTATACAAAAGCCTGGTTTGGCCACATCTGGAATATTGTGTCCAGTTCTGGTTGCCTCATTCCAGGAAAGATGTGGAAGCGTTGGAAAAGGTGCAGAGGAGAATGACCAGGATGTTGCCTGGAATGAAGGGAAGGTTTTATGAGGAAAGGTTGAGAGAGCTGGGGCTTTTCTCTTTAGAACGACGAAGGATGAGAGGTGACTTGATAGAGGTGTACAATATGATCAGAGGTATAGATAGAGTGGACAGCCAGAGACTTTTTCCTGGGGTGGAGGTAGCTATTATGAGGGGGCATAGTTTTAAAGTGAGTGGAGATAGAGATAGGGGAGACGTCAGAGGTAGGATCTTTACTCAGAGAGTGGTAGGAGCGTGGAATGCATTGCCGGAGAGGGTAGTGGAGTCGGCCTCATTAGGGGCATTTAAGTGGCTACTAGATAGGCATATGGATGATAGTATAAGGTCAGGGCAGAGGTTAGATAGACCTAAGGTTTAGTGTAAAAGTTCGGCACAACATCGTGGCCAAAGGGGCTGTACTGTGCTATGTTCTTTGCTCTATATTCTATTCTACACTCCTGATTTCAGATTCTCCTGAAGAGTGTGTTATTTATATTAACCCAGGACAGATTTCAGTTTAACATCTCACCTGAAAGATAGCACCACTAACAGTGCAGCACTGAGAGTTTCTGCATTGGGACTTGAACTCACAACCTTCTGACTCAGAGATGAGAGAGACATTTGGGTTGCAGTCAATTACTGTCATTGTCCCAAGAGTAAACTTAATCTCCTGTATTAGTCATCACTCTGCTACAGCCACAGAACACACATAGGCAAACAGAGAAAATTGACTCAATCCCTAATCTCTCTGTGCCCAGTTACTGAATTACTCAATCCCAAAACAAAACCCCAGTGCCCCCCGATCTACGAGACTGATGACTGTTTCAACAAGACTGTTGCTGCAGTCTCTCCTAATGACACCGATTTCACAACTGGGTTTGGATTAGCAGCACAATTGAGAAAAGGGGATCGTGCAACATAGAAACAGCAGGAGACCATTCAGCCTCTTGAACCAGTTCTGTAGTTGAGTTAGATGTTGGCTGATCCATATTTTCAGTCCATCCTTACACCTTTGTTCCGTATTCTTTACTAACTGTACCCAACAAAGGTATATTGATCCCAGATGTGGAATTTTAATTTGCATCCCACCCCAGTCCTGTTCCCATACGGCTGCCCACCCATTCACTGTCTATTACCAACCTTGCACCCTCTGCTATCATTCTGATTCTGACAGGGAGAGAGAGATCCTGAGTCTCTGCTTCCTTTTGTGTGAACAAGTGCTTCTAAATAATTGCCCAAAATGACTGAAAACAAAACAAAACAAAAATTCTGGACATCACAGCGGGACAGGCAGCATCCATGGAGAAAAAGCAAGCTAACATTTCGAGTCGAGATGGCTCTTCATCAGAGCCTTGCTCGAAATGTAACGCCTTGGACTGGCCCCCGACCTCTTCCCCACTTCCTTTAACCTCCCTATTCTAAGCCAAAGTGCTCGAAGTGTTGTCCCAATCGTAATACAGGAAACGCGGTAACCAACTTGTGCATAGCAAGATCCCACAATCAGCAAACGCGGAAGTGTGTGCTGGAGCAAGACCCGAACCCTTAACCTACTGACTCGAAGGTGACAGATTAGCAGACTGATTGGCTTCCATAATTGGCTTCGAAATGATCAAGTTGAACACAGACTGGTTCACAAACAACAAAGATTTGGACTATTCGCAGGCAGCGAACTGCCAGCCTTGCCCACATTCCAGGGAAAGAAACAGCCCTCAACACCCCGACTCAGCACATCCTCTGCTCAACCAACTCCCAACAAAGTGGCAATGAGACCATCCACCTTACCTGAGTTGAGGTGGTCAGGACGGGGTTCAGGAGCAGTGTGAAAACCACAAGCCGAGCCATCATCGTGTTACCGACTCCTGCCCTTACAGCCTGGCTCCCCACGGCAGCAGAAACCCACCAACAGCAGGAGCTGGCATTGTATCGGGGTTAAACTGGGATGCCACTCTGTGTCCCCATCTTAGGCCAGGTTAGAAAGGGATGTTGGCGGGTGCGGAGGGTCGGGAGGTGGGACAGAGTGTCAGAGGTAGAGGTGCCTCCTGGTGCTAGAGCTCCATTGTTTCCGTCCTGTCAGGTCAGATGCTGACACCCGCTGGCCAGTGCCCCTCGAGGGGCGTGGGTGGTCGATCCTCACAGCTCTACCCTTCTCCTCTCAATAACACCAAGCAGAATTTCACCTCAGTGTCAGACTGTGGAGAGCGGGTTACACTCCAGCCTCTGTTTGCTTTCACTTTCTTAGCAGTCCTGACTCTCTCTCTCTCTCTCTCTGATACACGCACACGGGCACCTTGTTCTGCCTCTCCGCACGCATCTGTCGTGCTGTTCTACAGACCGTGGTGAGGAACTAACTGCTGGTTTAACCCGTTACACTCCGAGACTTCTATCCACTGCCACCGGCTCACCTGGCCAACAGCACCATCTCCAGGCAGAGAGATTGCAAGAAACTGCAGATGCTGGAAGTCGGAGTTGATACCAGTGCAGATGGAGTTGGTGGAACACAGCAGGTCAGGCAGCGATCAGAGGAGCAGGAGAGTAGATGTTTCGGGTCGGGACCCTTCATGAAAGGTCCTGAGGAAAGGTCCCGACCGGAAACGTCGACTTTCCAGCTCCTCTGATGTTGCCTAACCTGCTGTGTTCCTCCAGCTCCGCACTCCATCTACAGGCAGAGCTGGCCGCCAGCGAGCCGGAAGGAGCCTGTTCCCAATCCCCCAATAGGGGAAAGTTGACAAGCTTGATAACCCCAGGCTCCACTAACAGTGGTCACTCGTTACTTTTTTACACATACACCCCGAACCAAGCCGATTGGGATCTTCTGCAGTATCAAATTTGAATCCAACAACTACATAACTGGGGGTGCTGTAAACCAGGAACAAAAACAAAGTTGCTGGAAAAGGCTCAGCACGTCTGGCTGCATCTGTGAAGGAAAAGAAAACAGAATTAACGTTTCAGGTCCGGTGACCCTTCCTCAGAACCTTTAGAAGACTTTGTTTTTGTTGTTGTTGTTGAATCCAACAACATCTTGCATTTATATATCGCCGTCAACACATTAAAACAAACCAAAGCACTTCACAATGGTTCTGTGCCAGCCTTGTTCGCTATAAGCTGTGGCTCAGTCGATAGCAGCTTCCCACCCGACAAAATTGAAACAGAAGGTTGTGGGGTCAACAATTCAGCACAGAAATTCAGGCTGACAGTAGCTCAGTACCAAAGGGGAGCCACACTGTCAGAAATGCTGTCTTTACAGATGAGACATTAAAGTGAGGTCCCCAGTTGACTGGAAGGCTGGTTTGCGATGCAAAGTGACACCAACAACATGGGTTTAATTCCTGTACCAGCTGAGGTTACCATGAAGGACTTTCTTTCTCAACCTCTCCCCTCACCCGAAGTGAGGTGACCCTCAGGTTAAAGAAGCACCAGTCAAATCTCTGGTAAATCTATGGGAAGTTTATCTTAAAGCAACACCCCACATCTGCCTCAGAGACAACAAGGTGCACAGCTGGATGAACACAGCAGGCCAAGCAGCATCATAGGAGCAGAAAGGCTGACGTTTCGGGCCTAGACCCTTCATCAGAAAAGGGGGAGGGGAAGAGGATTCTGAAATAAATAGGGAGAGAGTGGGAGGCGGATAGAAGATGGATAGAGGAGAGGATAGGTGGAGAGGAAACAAGCAGGTCGAAGAGGCGGGGATGGAGCCAGTAAAGGTGAGTGTAGTGGGGAGTTAGGGAGGGGATAGGTCAGTCCAGGGAGGACAGACAGGTCAAGGGGGCGGGATGAGGCTAGTAGGTAGGAGATGGGGGTGCGGCTTGAGGTGGGAGGAGGGGATAGGTGGGAGCAAGAACAGGTTAGGGAGGCGGGGACGAGCTGGACTGGTTTTGGAATGCGGTAGGGGGAGGGGAAATTTTGAAGCTTGTGA
>NC_063366.1:20348198-20354659 GCF_021869965.1 Rhincodon typus | reverse complement strand
AGCCTCTCTGCTCCTATGATGCTGCTTGGCCTGCTGTGTTCATCCAGCCCTGCACCTTGTTGATGACAGGAAGAGTCTTGTTAATGAAGATTATAACTTAATCTGACTGGTGCCCACCTATCACCACCCCCCCTACCCAGCACCACCACCACCACCACCACCACCACCCACCACCCCAAATGGGCCATTCAGCCCCAGATGCCTGCTCCACCACTCAATAAAATGAAGGTTGATTTGATCATAACTACTACCTCACATTCCCACTTACCCCTGGTAACCAAAGAAAAGAAAGGGGACAATTTTTCCAAAAGCAACTATAACTGTGTGTGACTTGAGCACAGTTGGGTGAATAAGCATCGTGTCCACATCTGACCTATCAAGTGTGGAGGACTTATTGTTTATTAATTAGAAAAGAATAACACACTGGATGTTGCTGTTCAGGACGCAAATCAATCAACATGTGTCTTAATGACAACCACCCAGTCGCTCTGATCTCAATAATCATCAAGTACTTTGAAAAGCTCGTCATGATCCACATCAACTCCAGTCTCCCAGTACGCTTCAATCCCCTTCAATTTGCCTACCAATGTAACAGATCCACAGAGCATGCCATATCCCTAGCCCTGCACTCATTTCTGGAACATGTCAAACCTGCAATCTACTTATGGGATTACCATAACACAGGTTAGTTTTGCCTGATATACAGAGTACACTAAATGATTACTTTTGAAAAAAGTAAAAAAGAAAGAAAACTTCAAACGTGTATAAGGAGTTGGGGAGGACGGATGTGCAACAGTCAGTTGGTTAGCTCAGTTGGCTGGAATGCTGGCTTGCGATGCAGAGTGATGCCAGCAGTGCGGGTATGATTCCAGTACTGGCTGAGATCATCAGAAGGCCCTGCCTTCTCAACCTTGTCCATCCAAAGGTGTGGTGACCCTCAGGTTAGACTCACCACCAGTCGTCTCACTCTAATGAGACAACAGGACTATGACCGCTGTACCTTTAAACTAAAGTACACCAACATAAAATAATAAAAGCAGAATACTGCAGATTCTGGGACTCTGAAATAGAAAGAGAACATGCTGGAGAAACCTAATAGATCTGGCACTATCTGCGGAAAGGGTAACATGCATTACCAAAACAGGATGTTCCAGAAATATCTCAATCTGCTACACTGCTTTGTCATTGAACATATGCTTTCAAACATTCTATTCATTGAAAAGGTTTGATCTCCAACTAAAAATCAAAGCTAATCCCATTCTATTAAAATCGGTTTAGTTATATTACAGATATGGTAATGTAATAAAATCATTGAATATTATCAATGCACTGCAGTGGACTGATAACGTGGTGCTAGTGTATGAACATTTACTATACTGGTGACAAGTTCTTTTTCCTTTTGCCTAGTTTTTTTAATGAAGATGTTATTTCATTCAAAATAAGTAGTTTACAACTTCATTAAAATAGGAGGTAAAGGAATTTTGAACGACTTGGATTAAGTATTTCTACATTATTTTTACTCAATGCAGTTACACGGGCAAGGGATTTAATTTATCATCCAAATTTCATCATTCATCAGTCCAAACCATTGTGCATTGCACATGACATGGAAAATATTTAAAGAGAAAATAAATAATCGGTTTCATTTTGTAATAACCTTTTCCCACAGCAAAATAACACATTTGGTGTATTTCAAAATTCAGTTCAGACTTGGGAGCAAATACAATAAGAGGAAATTACTAAGAAAATAAGAACACATCATTCCAAACTGTTGGAGTGGAGATTTCATACACAGCTTGATCACAAGTGTAAAATTTCCAGTTTTCTGCACTAGATACTATGACTTAATCTCTCTTTTTGGATTTCTTATGCTTGTGCTTTTTATGCTTTTTCTTCTTGTGCGATCGTTCAATTTTTTCCAAATGCTTATGTGCCTTGACAGCTGGATTGTCCTCCTCACTGTTTGAGTCCAACGATTCAGAAGAATTAGAATCAGACAAAGGTAACTTGCCTTTACTTTTCTTCTGTTTCTTTACTTTATCCTGTAGAAGATCAAACCTTTATTTGCACCAGCATTGGAGAAAGAGTCAGAGAGCATGGAAACAGACCCTTCAGTCCAACTCAGCCATGCTAACCAAATATCCTAAATAAATCTAGTCCCATTTGCCAACATTTCGCCCATACCCCTCTAAACCCTGATTATTCATGTACCTATCTAGATGCCTTTTAAATGTCATAATTGTATCAGCCTCCACCGCTTCCTCTGGCAGCTCATTCCATACACACACCACCCTCGGTGTGAAAAGATGGCCCTTTTAAATATTTCCCCTTTCACATTAATCCTATGCCCCCTAGTTCTGGACTCCTGCACCCCAGGGAAAAGAGCTTGGCTATTCATCCTATTCCATGCCCCTCATGATTTTATAAACCTCTATAATGTCACCCCTCAGTATCTGACATCCCAGGGAAAATAGCACCACCCTATTCATCCTCTCCCTACAGCTCAAACTCTCCAACCCTGGCAACATCCTTGTAAATATTTTCTGAACTCTTTCAAGTTTCACAACATCCTTCCTATGGCAGGGAGTACAATGGATCGAGAAGTCGCAGATGGAATTTAATTTAGATAAATGCGAGATGCTGCATTTTGGAAAGCCAAAACAGGGCAGGACTTATTCATTTAATGGCAAGGTCCTGGGGAGAGTTGCTTAACAAAGAAATCTTGGAGTGCAGGGTCATAGTTCCTTGAAACTAGAGTCACAGGCAGCCAGGATAGTGAAGGTGGTGTTTGGTATGCTTGCCTTTATTGGTTGGTGCACTGAGTAAAGGAGTTGGGAGGTCATGTTGCAGCTGTACAGGACATTGGTTAGGCAGCTTTTGAAATATTGCATTCAATATTGGTCTCCCTGCTATAGGAAGGATGTTGTGAAACTTAAAAGGGTTCAGAAAGATTTACAAGAATGTTGCCAGGATGGAGGGTTTGAGCTATAGGGAGAGGCTGAATAGGCTGGGGCTATTTTCCTAGGAGCATCGGAAGCTGAGGGGTAACCTTATCGAGGTTTATAAAGTCATGAGGTGCACGGACAGGGAAAATAGACAAGATCTTTTCCCTGGCGTTGGGAAGTCCAGAACTAGAGGGCATAACTTTAAGGAGAGAGGGAAAAGATATAATAGCGACCTGAGGGGTAAGATTTTCATGCAGAGGGCGGTACATGTATGGAATGAGCTGCCAGAGGAAGTGGTGGAGGCTGGTACAATTACAATATTTAAAAGGCATCTGGATCGGTACTTATCAATAGGAAGGGTTTAGGGGGATATGGGCCAAATGCTAGCAAGGTAGATGAAACCAGAGCTTTGATTTGTACTTGGAGCTATGCCAGGCAGCATCAGAGGAGCAGGAAAGCTAATGTTTCGGGTCAGGACCCTTCTTCAGAAAACCGTTATCTCTGACTCCAACATCGGCAGATCTTACTACCTCACTTGGAGCTTTGACATTATTGCGATTATGGAGGCTTTGCTGAAAGAAGGAAAGCTGGATTCTGGATTAATAGTCTAGCAATAGTACCACTAGGCCATTGCCTCCCTCTAATGTTGTTAAACTTGAAAAGGTTCAGAAAAGATTTACAAGGATGTTGCCAGGTTTGGAGGGTTTGAGTTATAGGGAGAGGCTGAATAAACTGGGGCTATTTTCCCTGGAGTATTGGAGGCTAAGGGATGGCCTTACAGAGGTATATAAAATCATGAGGGGCATGGATTGGGTGAATAGCCAAGGTCTTTTGCCCAGGGTGGGGGGTGTCCAAAACTAGACGGCATAGGTTTAAGGTGAGATGGAAGAGATTTAAAAAGGGACCTAAGGGGTAACGTTTTCACATAGAAGGTGGTGCACATATGGAATGAGCTGCCAAAGGAAGCGATGGATGCTGATACGATTACAACATTTAAAAGGTATCTGGATGGATATATGAATAGGAAGGGTTTAAAGGGATAATCGGCCAAATGCTGGCAAGGTAGATGAACCCAGAGCATCGGTTAGTTCTTGGAGCTATGACACTATTGCGATCACAGAGACTTTGCTGAAAGAGGGACAGGACTGGCAGCGAAATGTCCCAGGATTTAAATGTTTCAGGTGTGATAAAAAGGGACATAAAAGGGTGGGGGAGTTGCATTGCTGGTAAAGGGGTATCTCACAGTTGTACTCAGGGAGGATACATCAGAGGACTTGTGCAGCAAGGCAGCATGGGTAGAACTCAGGAATAGGAAAGGTGAAATCACAAGGATGGGGCTATACTACAGGCCTCCCAACAGCCAGCGTGAGTTAGAGCAGAGAATATGTAGTCAGATTTTAGAAAGATCTAAAAACAGCAGGATTGTTGCGGTGGGTAATTTTAACTTTCCCTGTATTGACTGCAACTCACTTTGTGCTAGGGGCTTGAATGGAGCAGAATTTGCAAGGACCATTCAGGAAGGTTTCTTGACACAGTATATAATCAGTCCAACCAGGGAAAGGGTTATACTGGACCTGGTTTTGGGAAATCAGCCTGGCCAGGTGAGTGAAGTTTCAGTGGGCGGAACACTTCAGGAGTACTGACCACGAGTTTTAAGTTACTTGAGGACAGGGATAACAGCAGTCCTTGGGTGAAGGTGTTAAATTGGTGGAAGGTAAACTACGACAATATTAGGCAGGAAGTGGAGAGTGTTGAATGGAGGCTGTTTGAGGGTAAATCCACATTGGACTTTTGGGAGTACTTCAAACAGCAGTTGATAAGAGTTCAGGGGCGGCACATTCCTGCAAGACTGAAGGACAGGTATGGCAAGTTACACGAACCTTGGAATGACCAGGGATGTCATGACCTTAGTCAAAAAAAAAAAGGAAACATATTTAAGGTCCAGGAGGACAGGAACTGACAAAGCCCTTTAATTATATAAGGAAACTAGGAAAGAACCTAAGCAAGGAATTAGAAGGACTAAAAGGGGTCATGAAAAGTCATTAACAAACGGGATTAAGGAGAATCCCAAGACTTTATATACATATATAAAAAGCAAGAGGGTAGCCAGGGAAAGGGTTGGCCCACTTGAGGACAAAAGGAGGAATGTATGCATGTGTAGAACCAGAAGAGGTAGGGGAGGTCCTAAATGAATACTTTGTATCATTATTCACAAAAGAGAAGGAATTGGTGGAGGATGATCTCAGGGAAGGGAGTGTCGAATTTGTGAGCTATTAAAAAGGAAGCAACTGTATGTCTTAAAAAGTATTAAGATAGATTAGTCCCCGGGTCCTGATGGGATCTATCCCAGAATATTGAGGGATGCAAGAGAACAAATTGCTGGAGCATTGACATAAATCTTTGTATCCTCTTTGGCCACAGGTCAGGTTCCAGAGGACTGGAGAATAGCTAATGTTGTCCCATTGTTTAAAAAGGGTAACAGGGATAATCCAGGAAATTACAGGCCTGTGAGCCTCACGTCATTGGTAGGGAAATTATTGGAAAAGATTCTCAGGGGCAAGATCTATAAGCATTTAGAAGCAAATGGACTGATTAGCGATAAAAAGCACAGTTTTGTGCAGGGGCGGTCATGCCTCACTAACCTGATCGAGTGTTTTGAGGAGGTGATGAAGATGAATGAAGAGGGAAAAGCAGTTTATGTTGACTATGTGGATTTCAGCAAAGCCTTTGGCAAGGTCCCTGATGGAAGACTGGTATAAAAGGTGAAATCACATGGTATCAGGGATGAGCTGTCAATATGGATACAGAACTGGCTTTGTCGTAGGAGACAGAGGGTAGCAGAAGGATGCTTTTTGGAATGGAGATCTGTGACTAGTGGTGTTCCACAGAGATCAGTGCTGGGACCTCTGCTGTTCATGATCTACAGAAATGATTTGATGGAAAACAGAGGTGATCTAGTTAGTAAGTTTGCAGACGATACAAAGATTGGTGGAGTTGCAGGTAGTGAGGAGGATTGTCAGAGGATACAGCAGGATATAGATCAGTTGGAGGCATGGACAGAGAAATGGCAGAACGAGATGAATCCAGACAAACGTGAGGTGATGCATTTTGGAAGGTCAAGTACAGGTGGAAATTATACAGTGAATGGCAGAACCCCGAGGAGTATTGATATGCAGAGGGATCTTGGTGTGCAGGTCCACAGATCACCAAGGTGGCTACGCAGATACCTAAGGTAATAAAAAATGCCTATGGCATGCTTGACTTTGTGGAAGGAGCACTGAGTATAAGAATAAGGACTGCAGCTTTATAGAACTTTAGTTTGGCCACATGTAAAATATTGCATATAGTTCTAGCCACCACACTACCAGAAGGATGTGGATGCTTTGGAGAAGCCACAGAAAATGGTTTAGCAGGATATTGCCTAGTATGGAGGAATTTTAGCTATGAACAAAGGTTGGATAGACTGGAGATAGTAGGAACTGCAGATGCTGGAGAATCCGAGACAACAAGGTGCAG
>NC_063366.1:20338589-20348098 GCF_021869965.1 Rhincodon typus | reverse complement strand
TTCAAAACCCCCTTCCCCTCCCCCTTTTCTGATGAAGGGTCTAGGCCCGAAACGTAAGCCTCTCTGCTCCTATGATGCTGCTTGGCCTGCTGTGTTCATCCAGCCCTGCACCTTGTTGTCTTGGATAGACTGGACTTGTTTTCATTGGAATTCAGGAGGTTGAGGGGCGACCTGATAGAAGTTTATAAAATTGTGAATGGCATGGATAGAGTGGAAAGTATGAGGCTCTTTCCCCATGGTGGAGTGGTCAGTTAGTAGGGGACACAGGACCAAGGTATGAGGGGGGGAAATTTAAAGGAGGAGGTGTGCGGGGCATGTTTTTCACACAAAGGGTGGTGAGTGCCTGGAATGCGCTGCCAGAGGTGGTGGTGGAAACAGACACAATAGAAGCACCTGGATGAATACATGAATAGGAAGGGAATAAAGGGATACGGATCCCGTAAATGGAGGCAGTATTAATATGGAAGATCAAAATGTGTTGGCGCAGGTTTGGAGGAACGAAGGGTCAGTTCCTGTGCTATTTGTTTTTTGCCCTTTTGTTCTAAATGGGACTAGATTAATTTAGGATATCTGGTCGGCATGGACGAGTTGGGCCAGTGTCTTCTTCCATGCTGAACAGCTCTATGACGATGACTCTATGACCTCCCAACCATTTCTTGTGTAAAAAAAAAAATTCAGAGAAATAACTAAAATTCACTGTTGCTACTTTGAAATCCAAATTGCACACAACGTATCTATATATAAAATATGCATCTTTCATCACACTCTATTTTACTAACAAATTTAAACTGATTTTCTACAATCTTATAGCAGCAAGTATAGTTGAATGCAGCTTTATAGATCCCTATACTTGCTTCTTTCTTGAAATCTTGATAGTCTTGAGTGCTTTGTCGAACAGAATGAAATCAAATCATTCGTCGGCTGAAAAGACAAAACTCAGATACAGTTCCTACTAATTGCTGTTCACTTCATTGTGCTAGAAAATGGATGTATGCATACATCACATCAGGAAGGGACTGAACTGGATGATCACACTTTTGCAGTCAAAAAACCTGACAACAGTAACTGACTGTGATTTCCTGTAAATGACTTCTTAGACATGGCAATAAACTACTCATAAACACTGCAGAACTACAATTCTTGCGTGTTAATTCTTCAAGAGGGCTGTAGTCTAAATTATTTCTTTATTTGAGCCAGCTCCTTAACTGAATTACTGTATTGTTTCCAATGTTACAGAATTACGTGATTCACCTCACGAATGCACAGAGATATCAAATCAATGGGTTTCCTCAAGAATCAGTTCTACCACCAACCCTTTTTAGTTCACGTGCATAACTTTTTTTGAGACTGGATTGTGGAATTCTACCTGCGCTGAGCACAACTACATTACTATCAAAGTATTCACTCAAAATTAGTGAGTTTTACACCATGGAACTCACACCCACGTGTGAAATGAAACTTGATGCAAAGCACTGGCTGAAATGACACCTTCAATAAAGTACAGCCAAAATATAATTTTCCTAATGTTACAGCAACTCATGAATCTTTATTTACCTGCATCTTAAAACGTTCAATGTCTTAAAGAGTACATTCTAAACAAGTGCATCACCCATGCCGGCCATAGCCTGCAACTAATAAATAAATTTATTGTAACACTACATTACCAATTCATTCTGATTTGTAGCAATCGTTAATCTGGACAACAAACGATCCTTAATTATTTTCCCTTTTACTTGTCATCTCAAGACAAGAACAGTGGTCAGAAGATGTTGACCAAGCCTCGAATACCTTCCAAACCTGCGAACGCTACCACTTACAAATAGAAGGACAGCAGAAGCATGGGAACACCATGATTTGCAAGTTCCTCTCCAAGCCATACACTGTCCTGATTTGGGATGACATTGCCATTCCTGCACTATTGCTGGGTCAAATCCTTGAACTTCCTGCCTAACCAAAATGTACATACTTCCACCACGGAGACTGCACTGGTTCAAGTATTTCTTTACCATCTTCCCGAGGGCAATTCAGGACAGGCAATAAATGCTGATTTTGCTACAGATGTTCATTTCCAACAAAAGAATTAAAAAAGTATAAGCTCAACAGAATCTCCGACCTAATTGACCATGAACCAGGACTTAACTGGCCAAGTCAATGCTTCTAAACTGCATCTGAACAGGGCAAGGACAAAACACAACAAATCACTAAATTTCTAACCCAGCAACAAATGTTCTGGCAGTCAAACATTAGCCTGACCACACCGCATGTAACAAAGTCATATCCATTAACTAAACTATTTGGCATTTTGCATGCTAGTGGGCACAGCTCGCTCAGGTATTTGAAATTACAGACTGAATACGCGATCACTAAATAAATGACTACCTTCTTTTTCTTCTTTGGAGGTTGAAATTCAGATTGGCTGGAGCAGTCAGCTGGTTCCACCTCATCATCAGAAACAAGGCTGTATTTAACACCCCCAGGCTGCATGAAGCAGTCTTTTGCAAAATGTCCTAGCAAAGAGAATAAAGTTATTCAAGGGTCCTTCTGAAGTTCTCAGGCATTCTCGTTAAACAAAAAATTTCACTTTACAAGAGACAAGAAATGCGACTTTCCTGAGTGAAAGTTAATTCAGACTCGATTGCACCAGGCTAATTTATCACAACTGGGCCCATCAACACTGGGTTCAAACCTGCCCTTAAGCATGCATTTCCTTTGAGTGTGCTGTGTTGAGGCGTGGGCTGAGAAAAGCGTCACTCAGTCATCAGCCAGAATAATTTAATCAAATTTCCCCTTATTAGCTCGGTAACAGTGAGCTTTCCGCTGCATAACAGCGTGTGCCAAGGAGCAGGTTCCTATGGGCTGATCAGCTTATAACCCCATTTCACAGCATGTTCTGCCATCAAATGAGAATCTTTCCATCCTATTTCCTCTGGACCGGTAATCCTGAGGTCAGGATAATGATCTTGGGTTCAAATCCAAGAACATTGCAGACTGTGGAATTTAAATTCAATTACTAGACAGGGCCATGACAATTTCCAGCAACTGTTGTAAAAACCCACCTCATTCAGTAATGACTTTTGGGAAGGAAATCTGCCATCAACATGACTGGCCTATGTGTGACACTAGATCCACAGCAATGTTGTTGACTGCATATCACCCTCTGAATTAGCCTAGCAAGACACTCAGGTCAGAGACAATGAGGTATAGGAAACAAATCCTGGAAGTGCCAGAGACGTCCACATCCCGTGAAAGACGAAAGGAAACAAAATCATCAGCACAAAGACAAATTGCTCTGCGCCTGTAGGAAAGGATAAACCGGAGTTCAAGTTAAAAAGTTCTATAAGTTAAAGTTCTAAATTGGAGTAAGGCCAATTTTGACAGTATTAAGCAAGAATTTTCAAAAGTTCATTGGGAGAGGTTATTTGCAAGTAAAAGAGATGGGCGGAAAGTGGGAAGTCTCCAAAAATGAAGTAGCAAGTGTCTAGAGGTAGTATGTTCCTATTAGTGTGAAAGTCAAGGCTGTTAGGTGTAGGGAATGCTGGATGACTAGAGAAATCGAGGGTCTGGTAAAGAAAAAGAAGGCAGTATATGGCAGGTATCGACAACTGGGATCGAGTGAATCCCTCAAGGACTTATACATTTAATGGTAGGGACTTATAATGGTAGGGTCCTGGGGAGTGTTGTTGTGCAAAGAGACCTTGGGGTTCCGGTTCATAGCTCGTTGAAGGTGGAGTCGCAAGTACACAAGGTAGGGAAGAAGGCGTTTGGTACGCTTGCCTTTACTGGTCATTGCATTAAGTATAGGAATTGGGATGTCATGTTGCAGCTGTGCAGGATATTGGTGAGGCCAATTTTGGAATAATGCATTCAAATCTGGTTTCCCTGCGAAAAGAGAGATGTTAAACTTGAAAGGTGGCATAAAAGATTTACAAGGATGTTGGAGGGTTTGAGCTATAAAATCATGAAGGGCATGAATAGGGTGAACAGCCAAGGTTTTTTTCCCCCAAGGGTAGGGGAGTCCAGAACTAGAGGGCACAAGTTTAAGATGTAAAAGGGATCTAATGGGCAACTTTTTCATGCAGTGGGTGGTGCCTGTATAGGACGACCTGCCAGAAGAAGTGGTAGAGGCTGGTACGATAACAACAATTAAAAGGCATCTGGATGATGCACAAATAGGAAGGGTTTAGAGGGATATGGGCCAAATGGGACAATATTAATTTAGGATATCTAGTCAGCATGGACGAGTTGGACCGAAAGATTTCTTTCCATGTTGAGCAACTCAGTGGCACTACAGCTACAATGCATCTTCATCCTTAGATGAGTATCAATCTTAAAAAGGACGCAAAACCACTTAGCGTCCTGGAGCTTGTGATGCACAAGAAATGTACTGACCCCCAACTGACTGCACCTACTGGAAAACCTCAGCAGGTCTGGCAGCATCTGTTAAGAGAAATCCGAGTTACTGTTTCACGTCTGCTGACCCTTCCTCAGACCTGTCCACTTCCAGCTTTTCAAGCAATTTCTGTTTTTACTTTTGATTTATAGCATCTGCAATTCTTTCGGTTTTTGTGCAGCTATAATTAACAGCACTTATCAACACCCCGAAAAGGATGAATTTAAGCTTTTAATTTATAAACTCCTAACAGCAAACAAAAGCAATTAGGCCATATTACATTACCTTTACATCCACATTTTTTGCAAACTGTGTTTAGAACCGCTTCAAGTTTTATCTTCTGCCCTGTAAAGTCTTTGAACTTGCGCTTCCTCCTCTCATCCTGGCTACAAACAAAAATCCCATAAAAGTAGAATTAACCCCCTGCAGAAAATAATATCATTCCTATTCTTCCTCCATTTTCTCTTCTATGCATTCTCCAAATGCAAGAGCTAAACCCCATTTGAGCACTATACAACATTATAAATCTGGAACTCTATTCATCTCTCTCCATTCACCAATTTATTTATTTGGACCACAGAAAATTAAAAGAAAAAGCGTATGCTGAGAAGGATCTCAGTATCTGCCAAATGGTCAAAAAATCCCAGGCTCTGGGAAGCTGATCAACAGATCGTTGAATCAGTGCACAATCTTTCACAATTATTATACGACGTTACAAGGAAACAAGCCAAAGCCATGATCAAAAACACATACTCAAGAATAACGTTATTGGGATCGAGGTCCTTCCCAGATCCCTGGTTAACAGACTTCATTGAAAGGGAAAGCTTGACTTTGCCATCCTTTACCTTAAAACAAAAGGTTAGTTTTAATTATAGTCACATCATACACAAGAGGTTCATCCAAAAAAAAACTGCTGCAATACATGTAAAGAGCATGGACTCTATAATGTGAAGAAGCATAGACTTAAGCATAAACGACTGCCCACCCTGCCCTTAGAGATGCAGCAGGTTTTTAATTTTTTCCAGTTCTAATGAGAAGTCACCGAGCTGAAAAGTTAGTTATTTTTGCTTTCTTCCTTGACAAGCCTGCCAGACCTGCTGAGTATTTCCAGAATTTTGTTGAGATAAATAACAAATGGGAAGCTCTGTAACAGGCTGGAAGGCAGGCGGATTTAATGGCACAAAGTAAAAAGAGATGGTAATCAGTCAGATAAAAAAAAAATCAATTTAAAACGATGCAGAATCTTCACAAACAGTTGCCACAAAATTTTTAAAAATGTGACGGTGGTGAATTAATTTTTCCTCATTTTGTCATTTAATTTCTCCTGCTTTCAGCCCTACAAATCCTTACATTTTGATCCTCCATCCTCTCTCCCTGCTTTTTTGCCTTTTCTAGTTGCAATGAATGGTTGCAAACATCTCCCAGATAATAGCTGACCCAGTAACTTCAGCATTTTCAAATTTCAATAAACATGCTTGAATTGAGAGGGTTTTACATGTACTGTGACATGCAAAATTGTTCATCCATTTATAATCAACATCTATTAAATTCTGAACTTTGCAAAATCAGCAAATAATTCCACAGACCAGAAGAAGTAAACTGAGAAAAAATGTTCTCAAGATTGCATACAGCTTTGAAACTGTCCAGCCTCTCCTGTCTGTACCTCTTTCCCAATTACTTTAACCCAGACCTTTTCTCCAACATCAACGATCTCAGAGGGATTATCCACATGGCTTGCTGACATGTGTGATTTGTGGACCAGACCTGCAAAATAATACAAGCATTCAGTGAATTGATCCTAGCCACAATGGCCCCACCATCATGGGCACTGGGTATTTAGCTCAGTAACTCTCACTGCTTTGGCAGAGCTCCCTGCTCTGGTTCAATTTCTTGTCTTTACCACTGAGAATGCCACCTTGCTTTGAAAGAGCGAGCTTGAAAAATTCCCACTAGCAGCAAATACTGAACCAGACATTTTCTAAAACGGGGAATATCAAATGTTGCAAGAGTCACAGCAACAATGACATATGTTTAACATTAATCACTGGATAGAAAGGATTTGTGGAGTTTAACAATAGTGCCACCTACATATATTTAACTATAAAACAGTAAAATATACACAGTACACCAAATTGCAGTAATACTTTACCTTGCCGTTTGCAACCAGGAATTTTAATAAATGCTCCATATTCTGTTACAGATGCAACCTGAAAAATGAGATGAGTAGAATTTTTTTTGCAGCCAATGAGAACCAAAAGAGAGGGTTGTGGACAGCGAATGAAGGAATTGGTGATATACCTCGCCTTGTAAGATGATGTACAGTTCAGGCAAGTCCTCCATCTTTACACAATCTACAGACATGAAGAGAAGAGTAGAACCCTTGAATGACTCTTGAGATGATGATCACATTCCTGTTAAAAGTTTATTTCATAGTGTTTAGATTAAAGAAAAAAAAAAAAAAACACGTTTTTAAAAAAAAAAAAAATACACTCGTACATCCAGTTCAATTCTGGCAACGTTACATTTCTTGCTTGCCCGCAAATGCTGTTGGGTCTTAGTGAACTGATGTAGATAATGAAATAATTTCCATTTTTCATGGAAAACTGTATAAGAATTAGCCAGCTTTATTAATTCAAACAAAAGATCTGGCATTTTGAAATTCACATGCACTGTTTAATCAAGAATAGGTGACCTCAAAAATTCAGACTGCTACCATCTGAAGAGTCATTGGAGTCTACTGCAATGGCAGAATCAACTCAGGTTTTACAACACTAGTAACAATGCTCTACAACTTAAATCTATGTTATGTTAACTAGCATACAACTTCTTCTCTAACACTCTTCAGGCTTTTTGTTTGTAATTGTGAGTTTCATATTAGCCAACCCATTGCAGCATACACCTCTTCAATATATTTACAGTTGCAGGTATATTACTGCAGGTATTCTGATAAGCAACAAGTTTAGTTCACACTCACGCTGATGTCATGGTCAGCAACGGCACTTGTTGCTGACCCTGCAGAAAGATGTCCACAAAGATCTAGAGATCTCAATGGCATGAATTCTCCCTTCCTGATAAATGTTAGATTTCACTGCTAAATCAAGGAAATGCCTTGGCATGCAGCAGCATTGATGTCGGTAAGCGGATCAGGAAGCAGATAAACTTCTGATCGCAATTAAATATTCACACACAATAAACCAGAAAGTAAAAGCACACTTTATATCATTCATAGTTTTGCTGAATATACACCTAAGAAAATAAAGTGTTGCAACTGAATTCAGGTGAAAGTTAAATCAAAAGGTAAACTTTTCATGAACTGTATACTTTTTCCAAAGAAATGTATTAATATCAAAAAAGTTGATATTCGACAAACATAAATGTAAGCTTCCAAGGGCTTTTGTGGTGTAGTAGTAGAGTCCCTACCTATAAGCCAGAAGGTTTGCCATCATCCCAGCTGCACCAGGGGTTTGTTCACAACATGCTTGAACATGTTTTTGAAAAAAGGTACTGCAAGTTTTTTTATGGTCAAGAAGGTGCTTAGCAGTAAAGGTGACGTTAATACACCATTAAAAATCCAGTTACAGAGCATTGCTTAAAATTATGAATCTTTCAAAAGGTTTCCTTTTTACAGAGGGAGAGAGACAGCCAGTGCAAGTGTGCAAATTCTCAACAATGCATGGAATTTTCCATTGATTGCACTCTGGGGAGTAATTCCAACACTGTACCTAATAGGGAACTGAATAATTACAGGATTTTTGCGTTACTCTGCACCAACGTGGACTCAAGAAGGTTCTGTTAGATTCAATGGAGTAATGACCACAAACACAGACAGTTTCTCCATCGGTACCAATTCAAACTCTTGGCAATAAATGACGTGCAAGATCACACAGCTCTCACATCCAAATTCTAAGGCAAGTGAAGGGGAGAAACCGGGTTAATCGGACCTAAACTAGGAAAGCCGAGGTGGCACTGTAACCTGACATACATCAAAAAAATTCACAAGGACTCGAGACAACAAGGTGCAGGGCTGGATGAACACAGCAGGCCAAGCAGCAGCATCAGATGAAGGGTCTAGGCCCGAAACGTCAGCCTTTCTGCTCCTACGATGCTGCTTGGCCTGCTGTGTTCATCCAGCCCTGCACCTTGTTGTCTCGGATTCTCCAGCATCTGCAGTTCCTAGCATCTCTCACAAGGACTCTCTCTGTTTTGCCTCCACAGGTTCTACCAGACCTGCTGGTTGTGTTTCAGGCCTCCAGCATCAGCAGTCCTTTGTTTTGTCATAATTTCACAGGGATTCCTTCGGGGCTCTTGATGCACAGCCTGCAGTATAACTGGAATCCATTGAATTATCGGCTAGTTAATCGGAATATCACTGACAATACACAGAGCGAGAAACAAAGAGTTTAGAATATCACCCACAAACCAGGGCCTGGTCAACCTGGAGCCAATAGGGAGGGGCCTTACACAACGAGACCCGCCCACTCGTTGATTGGCATTTCGTTTCACCAGTCAAACCCGAAAGCTCAAGATGCCCCGCCCATTCATTCTTGATCGACGTGGACGTTGACCAACGGGCGCCGGCTCATCCGTGTACGAATAGACCAATGAAGAGCCTCGTTGTTCAGAGGCAACGGTATGGTGTATTCAGCGACGAATCTGGAACCCGAAGCCGCGATGTTTCGAGCATAGGCAGGTTCCTCGAGGGACGCAATGATGTGGGTTTCCCCGAGGAAGCAGTCGGACGATTGGATCTGTCATCAGTGGGGCACCGGCTAAGCCGCGGTTTCGTCATCAACAGGCGCGAGTCACAGGGATATAGAGCTATATACAGTATGGCTCAGTGGCAGCAATTTCATTCAGAGTCATAAAGATATACAGCAAGAAAACAGACCCTTTGGTCCTTGACAACAAGGTGCAGGGCTGGATGAACACAGCAGGCCAAGCAGCATCATAGGAGCAGAGAGGCTGACGTTTCGGGCCTAGACCCTTCATCAGAAAAGGGGGATTTGAAATAAATAGGGAGAGAGTGGGAGGCGGATAGAAGAGGGATAGAGGAGAGGATAGGTGGAGAGGAGACAAACAGGTCGAAGAGGCGGGGATGGAGCCAGGAAAGGTGAGTGTA
>NC_063366.1:20327994-20338089 GCF_021869965.1 Rhincodon typus | reverse complement strand
TCCTGATTTACAGCATCCGCAGTTCTTTTGTTTTTTTTCCTTCATTATTGATGCAATGTATTATTTTATGATGATCTAAAATGCACAAACGTTAATAATATATTGGCTGTGCCTATTCTGTCGTATTTTAGTTTTCACTGGTGTCTGGAGTCACGATCATTTCAAATAGATTCTATGCATACATTTGTTCATGAAATGACAGTGTGGGTGAAAATACCAAACTGCGTACGTAGGATAGCAAGAACTGCAGATGCTGGAGTCAGAGACAACACAGTGTGGAGCTGGAGGAACTCAGCAGGCCAGGCAGCATCGGAGGAGCAGAAAAGTTGACGTTTCTGAAGAAGGGTCCCGACCCGAAATGTCAACTTTCCTGCTCCTCTGATGCTCTGCGTACCTATCCTGAAATGCATGTTTTTAGCCCAGCAAGCTGATGTTCCGTTGATAACATGGATGTATTCAAGCATCGCTTCCATCAATACATTGAATGCTGAAATACTTAACTCACTTTGATGTTTTTATATTATTTTGGTCTACATTAAGAGAACAAAATATATTTCCATACACTTGAAGTCTAATAATTCGACCTATTTAAAACTGTTTAAAGGACGAAAAGTCAAAATTTAAATGAAATTCAGAGCTTTCGGTCTCTAGCCAGTACATTATTGGTGTTTTCAGCCATTCTCAAATCCCTTTCAAACTCACCCCATCACTACCTTCCGCTTTGTCGCTCCCTCTCTTCCTCCCTGCCACGCTGCTTCTTCCTCTTCCCTTCCACTCTCCCTGACTCGTCACTGCCTTCCCCATTCCTTTGCTCTCTTATCTCAAACCTTTCTTGCCGCCATACGCATGTTCTACATCGCCTTCCCCTTACCAATTTCTGCCTCTCATTTTTCTGACTTCAGGGTGCACTCTAACTTTGCAGGTCACCTCGCCTCTTTCCCTCTAAATCACTGACTCTGCTATTTTTAAATTTGTCCCAGCTCCAGCCCCTCTGACCCTGGATCCGAGCACAGCGAATCCCCGCCTCATCCTGTCTGAGGACCGGACCAGTGTGAGACTCGGAGACGAAACTCTGCCGCTCCCTGAATCCCCGGAGAGATTTGATTCATGGCTCTGTGTGCTGGGATCAGAGGGATTCACATCAGGGAGACATTACTGGGAGGTGGAGGTGGGAACCAAGACCGAATGGATTTTAGGGGTGTCCCGAGAGTCTGTCAACAGGAAAGGGATTATAGTTCCGAGGCCTAAACATGGTTATTGGATTTTGTGGCTCAATCCTGGAAGAGGTTATTTTGCCGTCACATCTCCCTTATTGACTCCCCTCATTTTGAGTGTGAATCCCCGGAAGATCGGGGTTTTCCTGGACTATGAGGGTGGACAGGTGTCATTTTACAATGCGGACAACATGTCGCATCTCCACACTTTCACTCACACTTTCACTGAGAGAATATTTCCCATCTTCAGTCCGGGATGGAACGAGGACGGGAGTAACTCCACCCCGCTGACAATCTGCGGACTAAAGGGCACTGACAGATCCATCCCATAATTTCACCAGTCCCACTGCCTCTTGCCAACTGATGGGGGTAGGTCTCCGTCACAGGTAGAGAGAGAAATCAGGTTAACATGCCGAGAAGAAACCCTGTAACGGAACTGGGAACTGAAAGATAATCAAGGTGCTCTTGTAGGGCTGGAGAAAAGAAATAAATAGAAGCTCAATTGTAGACAGCGACTTGCTGGGTAGAATGAGCTATGAACTGCAAGAACTAGAAGACCTACCTGCGTGTAATGTTGCCCTATAGACGGAAGCTGGCGCTACATGACGGCGTTTGAGAAGAGTCAGTCAGTGGTTCTCAGGTTGGGCTCAATGGAATCTTTCCAGGGGGACATCAAATCGTTTCACTACTGACAGGTGAGAGAGGGGAAGTGAGGCGCACAATATAGGGAAAGGGCGAGGCAGAAAGGAAAACAACAGAAAAAAAAATAAGAAATATTCTGCAGTGTACTGATTTACAGGCAGTGAGCATGTGGTCTGCTGAATATTTCTATTATTTCTTGTTTATTTTAATTTATTGCGCGTTTGCTTCTGCACCCGTTGTGCAGATGCTGGGTTGACTAAATCCAAGCTGCAGTATCATACTTGCGTGATTTAGTAACACTGACAAAGGAAACTGATTTTGCACAAGTCTGTATACATTGCCCAAAATGTCACTCGCAAGAAAATGGGAGAAGTGGAAATTTGCCTATTTCGGCAGCTTTGAATTTACATTACGATAGGAACCTGCCTCGTGTCAATTCAATCGCCTAAGTGTGGTGAGACTGTTGTAAGTACTGGTTTGACGCCTGGATTAATATGTGAACTATACAAGTAGGGTTGGCCATGAATAGATAATGTGCAACTGCATTAAACATTTCAGTTGGTATGCACCAGAAAGTTAATGGAGTCGTAGTCATAGAATCATAGAAGCGTACATCACCTTTCGGCCCAACTTATGCCGAACATAATCCCAAACCAAACTAGTTCCACCTGCCTGCTTCTGGCACGTGGCCCTCCAAAACATTCCTATTCACGTACTTATCCAAACGTCCTTTAAACGTTGTAATTGTACACGGATCCACCACTTCCTCAAGAAGTTCATTCCACAAGTGAAAAAATGTGTCAAAAAATGCCTTATGTCTTTTTTAAATCTCTTTCCTCTCACCTTAAAAAAAATGTGCCCCCGGGTCTTGAAATCACTCATCCTGGGGAAAAGACTCTATCTACACCTCTCATTATTTTCTAAACTTTTATCAGATTGCCTCTCAAACACCCACTCTCGAGTGAAAAGAAGTCTCAGCCGATCCAGCCTTTCTTTATAACTCAAACATTCCATACCCGTCAACGTCCTGGTAATCACTTATGAACCCTCTCCAGCTTAATAATGTCCTTCTAATAAATGGGCGACCAAAACTGGACACAGTATTCCAGGAGAGGCTTCACCAATGTCCTGCACAACCTCAACATGATTTTCCAATTCCTGTACTCAAAGGACTGAGCAAAGGTGCCAAACACCTTTTTAACTACCCTGTCTATATGTGAAACAAACTTCAAAGAATTATTTACCTGCAGCCTTAGGTCCATCTGTTCTATACCATTACTCAAGGCCTTTCCATTAATTGTATAAGCCCTACCCTTGTTTGTTGTACCAAAATGCAATACCTCACATTTATCCAGATTGAGCTCTATCTGCCATTTTTCAGCCTATTGACCCATTTAGATCCCTGTGTAATCTTGGAAAACCTTCTTCACTGTCTACTACATCACTAATTTTGGTGTCTTCTGCAAACTTACTAACCTTGCTTTCTAAATTCTAATCCAAATCATTTATATAAATGACAAACAAAAGAGGACCCAGAACCGATCCCTGTGGAACACTGTTGATGACAGGCCTCCAGCCTGAAAAGCAACCCTCCACCATTACTCTCCGTCGGGCCATTAAGCTAGTTATGTATCCAACTAGCAAGCTAGCCCTGAATCTCAAATAGTTTAACCTTACTAATTAGTCTACTGTGCAGACCCTTATCAAAGGCTTTACTAAAATCCAAATAAACAGCATCTACTGCACTGCCATTATCATCCTTTTGATAACTTCCTCAAAAAAACTCAGTCAAGTTTGTGAGACACGATTTTCCTCGCATAAAATCATACCGACTATCCCAAATCAATTTTTGCCTCTCTAAACGTCCATAAATCCTATCTTTTATAATGACCTCCAACAAATTACCCATAACTGAAGTCAGACTCACAGGCCTATAGTTCTCCAGTTTCTCCCTACAAACTCTCTTAAACAACGGTGCAACACTAGCCACCCGCCAGTCATCACAGACTTACCCGTAGCTATAGATAATGCAGATATTTCTGCAAGGGGTCTCGCAATTTGCTCCCTTACTTCCCATAACATTCTTGGACACATTACATCAGGTTCCAGAGATTTACCCACCTTTATATTCTCAAAGACCTCCCAAACTTCCTCTTCTTTAATGTTAAATGTCTTAAAAACATCATTTTCTAGTCTCCATTTCTTTCGCCAAAGTAAAAACTGATGCGAAATATTCATTTATTATCTCTCCCATCTTCGAGGGCTCAACACAAAGATGACCCCCTTGATCTTTAAGAGGTCCTAACCTCTCTCTAGTTATCCTCCTGGTCTTAATATGTTTGGATTATCCTTAGCCTTATCTGCCAATGGTATGTCATATTCTCTCTTCGCCTTCCTGATTTCTTTCCTAAGAATTCCCCTATACTCTTTATATTGATTAAGCGATTCAATTGAACCAAGTTGTCCATATCTAAAAAATGATACTCTTTTATTTATGACTAGAACCTCAATGCCTTTATTCATCTATTGTTCCTTAATCTTTCCAGCCTTACCTTTCGCTCTACCAGGAACATAATGTGTCTGAACTCTCGACACCACACTCTTGAACCCTTCCCACTTGTCAGACGTCCTTTTACCTGCGAACAGTCTACTCCAATCAACTTTTGAAAGTTCTTGGGCATGCCATCAAAATTTGCCTTACTCTAATTAAAAACCTTTAACTTTTATGGGTTTATCCTTTTCCATAACCATTTTGAAATGAATAGAATTATGATCGCTCGACCCAAAGAGTTCTCCCACTTTTACTTCAGTCAGTTGCCCTGCCTTATTGCACAAAAGGTCTAGTTTTGCTCCTTTTCCAGTAGGATCATCCACATATTGATAAAGAAAAATGTTATTTGACAAATTCTTCACCATGAAAACCGCTTTAACACTACGCTAGTGTCAGTCAATGTTTGGAAAATTAAAATCCTCATTATCACAACCTTAAAATACTTAGATAGATCTGAGATCTCCTTACATATTTGTTTCCCAATTTCCGTCTCACTACTGAGGGTCCTATAGTACAATCCCATCAAAGTGATCTTTCCTTTCTTATTTCTAATTTCTACCTATATATTTTCACTCGACAATTTTTCAGAAATATGCTCTCTAGTTACAGCAGTAATGTATTTCTTAATCAAAAGCGCCCACTTCTCTTTCTTGCCTCGTTTCCTATCCTCTCTATTGCATCTAAAACCTGGAACATTGAGCTGCCAGTCTTGTCCATCTCTCAGCCAAGTTCTATAATAACCATAACATCCGAATCCTATGTTCTTAAACATGCCCTGAGTTCATCAGCCTTACCTGTAAGACGTGTATTGAAATAAATGCAATTCCCTTCTTCAAAGTTACTACATACTCTAATTGACATGCTCTCTTCAATTTCTGAACCTTCCCCATCAATCCTTCTATTTAAACTAATATTTAGAATTCCCCCATTCCACCTCTCTATCAGTATAAAGTCTCCTTTATGGAACGAGAAAATCTCCCTGCTAAGATATTCTTTCCCTTTCCATCCTTTCTGAACAGGTCTTTTCTATCCCAAAAGACATTCCAATTGACCAAAAAACCTGAATCCTTGAACAACACACCAGTTCTTCAGCCGTTGATTTAATCCTTTTATTTCTTCCCTAATTTGAGTTTGGCATTAGGAGTAAACCAGGAATTACTATGTCTAAGGGTTTTTTTTCTCCTATCTTAAATTCACTCTAAACTGATTTAATCTTTTCCGTAAAAATGTCATTCCTTCCATTGTGCATAACAATTTCTGGTTCTCAATCTCACTTTTAACAGTATGCTTAAAACGGTTAGAAACGTCCTTAATCCTAGCATCAGGAAAGCAACAAACCATCCTAAATTTACAATCACTGCCACAGATTCTCCTGCCTATGCCCAGACAGGACAGTCCCCTATAACAACAATTCTAATAAATATTGTCAAACGCTGCTTACCATAAGAATCATTCTAAGGGTACAATAACTGACTGCCCTTTCCATTTTCCTTGGAGAGACTATCCCCTTCATCACTTCCAAAATTGAATTTCAATTTGATAGGGGAATGGCCACAGGAGAATTTTGAACTATCTTCTTGCCCTTCCTGATAGTAACCCATCTACTTGACTGATCCTGCTGTGTAATCACTTCTTTAAATCTACTAGCCACCTCGCTGAATACCTCATCTAAGCCCTTCGTAATGTTAAGCTTAAAAGGAGGAACTTTCAATAACACCTGATACGTAAAATGAACTACCTTTCACTAACTACAGAAAATAATGTTAAAATAGAAAAGATACCATGCACATCAAATATATAAAACTTAAATAAAATCAACCACTTAACTGATTAACTGAATAAAAAACGACTCCTCTTCAACATCACAGATTTCATGGTCAGTATCTTTGCTGTCTGCTTTAGTGAAATTGATCTAAATCACGACTGTGCCATTATCTATTTAACTGAATGCATTGTGACATTCTACGCACGTAATCCCTTTATATTATGGCCATTGTAAGGAAAAGTAATCTATATTGGGGGTCTATGATAGCATTTGGAAGATAACCTTCAAGTAAAACGAAAAAAGAAAATCTGAGTACGACTGGAATAAAGGAGGCCCTTTTAAAATAAAATTGACTCTATTCGGCATCAAATCCAAGAAGCAAAAACTAAACTTTTAAAAAATTTACTACAAATTGCAACAGAGTCTGAGTACTTACATCAGCTATTACAAACTAATATAAACAGTTTTAAGAGCCTGCAGCTGTTGTAAAAAGAACATATTTTTGGGTGGTGGCGGGTGTTAGTCTGATTCTTTATAAACTGTGGACTGCAAGGAAAATGGACGGTTTTTAGAATTTAAGATTTACCAGGATGACAGCATAATTTCACAGCCTGGATTTCGAAACCTCTTGTGAACTCTGCTTTGTGAAAACGGGTTCCTGCAATCGGTAAACGGTCAAGAGCGGAGGACCTGTTTACAAGTGAAACTGATTGGTCTCAGATAACTGAGCCGGTTAGAACTAGAACCAAGCTACAGAGACAAGGGTACAGTGGGAATGAGAGAAAAAAAAAAGAAACGACATTGGAGGGTATGTAGTTGTTCTCCCCAGTAGAAGCTGCCTTTGTTCTGCAGTTATAAAACAAAATCTTACTGCAAAAGACAACGGGACATTGATGGCCTGGCTAGCTGAAGAAGAACCATCAATCCCAACATTCGATTTTGGGAAGCGAAGACCAGTCAACTGACTTCCAGTCTTTGTTTCACCTCTGTCAATATTCAATTTCCCTATTTGTTTGTAAATATTTAATGGGGGGGGGAGGTGTATAAAGAAATTAGAGTTTTGTTAATCGTGTTTTATGCCAGTGGTTTGTATCTATTTACTTGTAGCTGTAGTCAAAATACTTACCATGCATAATAAATCTTATTCTGAACAGAAACCTTATCTGTACTTTTTATCAACCTTAGTCTGAAGGTTAGAAAGATAGGAGTACTGCATAGACTTAAAAAACGTCAACATTTGATATGTCTCTAGGTATTGTAAAGCTACATTTACAGCATGCTAACCCAGTGGGTGGTAACATGGGGTTAAATGAAGTGGTAGATGCATGGAAATGCTATTAATGTTTACTCTGATATATAAGTCATCATCATCTTGAGTAGGATCTTGGGAGGCAGCGAGTACATGTCTGCTTCTGCCAGGAAACAGCATAAAATCATAAAATCAGAGTGGAAAGAACATGATCGTTTGGCCATTTGTGTCTACAGGGGTACCTGGATAGAGCTATTCAACTTATACCTCTCCAATGCCTTACCCCATAAACGTATTTTTCTTTCACGTTGAAGTGTTCATCCAATTGCTTTATGAAAGTTACGACAGAACTTGTTCCCATTACGCTGATAGGTAGTGAAGGCCAGATTACAAAATGCGTGTGCTAAAAACCTTGTTCATCTTCCTCTATTCTTTTTTTCCAACTAGATTATACCAGTGTCTTTTGTTGTTTGCCCCAATTGGAAAGTTTCTTTTCATTTAATCTATTAAAAAGCTTTCTGGTTTTGAACTTACTGATTAGTCCGTCATCAAATTTATTTTTGAATGTATATCCTGGCCATAAGTTGGTTGATGTGCTGTGAATGGACTTCCAAAAGGCGTTTGATTGAGATGTACACAACGTGCTCAAAGACAAATTAAATCCCATGATATACAGGGATTGTGACTGTGCGACTATAAATGTGTCTGGAAGGCAGTTTAGATTCACTGTGGTTTGGAGATGTGCAGTGTTCATGACCTGACTGGGTTGAATTTCAGGTCTAGAAATGGCACAAAATTTGGAAGCAGTGTGAACTGTAAGTTGAATATTAATGGAAACCTTGACGACATAAGTTTGTTTGATATACCTGTAGTCAGTAACATTTATGTAGGGAAGTGAAAAGTTAATCATTTCAGTAGAAATGTTGAAGGTAAAGATAAAGTCACCATAGCCATACCAGACCATAGGGCTGCTTTGTCATAAGAGACAGCCGACTGGTTTAACCTGGGGTCGCCACACCGCAGGTCAAGGAAGAGGTTGAGAAGGAGAACCTTCATGGTAACTTCAGTCGGTGCAGGAATTTAAACCATGCTGTTGGCATCACTCTGCATCAAAAAACTGGCCGTCCAACAGAGATAACATTAGCGGAAGATCCAAGAACGGGGACGCATTGGAGGGGGCGAGGGCTTGGGGCGCATGTGTCCTCAAATATTTACAGATGGCAAAGAAGGTTAAGAATGTGGTTAAAAGTACGGAATCATGGTCTTGAAAAAATCTATAAAAATAAAAAAGTTATGGGAAATCTACAAAAGAAAAGAAACAAGTTTGACAGCACACGAGTCGGAATGAGTGAATTGTTCTTGAAGAAATCTGACGGGCCGAATGTTCTCTTCATCTGATGTGGTCATTCAGTAAACATTCGGATTTTGTATTAGCCCTGACTGACGTGTATCTCAATTCCACTGCATCCCACATTGCTCCAATCTGCAATGCATACGGATGACCAGTGTATTGGTCATTCAATGTGAGTGAGGGGCGATTGGCTGCACTATCTGTCATTCAGAGTGAGTGAGGTGCGATTGGCTGCACTATCTGTCACTCAGAGTGAGTGAGGTGCGATTGGCTGCACTATCTGTCACTCAGTGTGAGTGAGGTGCGATTGGCTGCACTATCTATCACTCAGAGTGAGTGAGGTGGGTTTGTGCACACTGGTGAAATAGATTGGCCAATGAAACCATCAGTTAGTGGCTGGGCGGTGGATTTTAGGCCGAAAGCGATGTCAATTGGTCCTTAGACAACAAGGTGCAGAGCTGGATGAACACAGCAGGCCAAGCAGCATCATAGGAGCAGAAGCTGCTTGGCCTGCTGTGTTCATCCAGCTCTGGACCTTGTTGTCTCGGATTCTCCAGCATCTGCAGTTCCTACTATCTCTGATTCAATTGGTCCTTAACCCGGTCACCCAGATCGTTGGGCGTAGTTTCCCCGGAACGGTGTAAAGCGATTGGCTGTTGTCATGTCACTCAGGAAGGGGAGGCAGGTTTCGGAGCGTCTGTCCGTGTCGGACCTCGGTAGTGAGTTGGGGCTGAGCTGAGTTTTGTGTTGGTGACACGGAATCGCTGCCTGGCTTCGCACTCCGGACAGTTTATTGTTGAAAACTCGTGGTTCTTCTTCGCTTGGTGGAAGCGGGGCCGTCATGACAACGGACCTGATGAACGAGCTGGAGAGTCGCTTCTTCACCGAAAACCTACTGAACAGTGAGGCCTGGGGTATGGAGGGAGAGCGGGATCAGGAGAGGGGGAGGGTCATCAGGAGATGGGGAGGGGGAACAGGACAGTGTGGTGGTGGGGTGGGGGGAGGAGGAGGAGGGGGAACAGGACGGGGGAGGGAGACGTCGTTGGGAGAGGGAGAAAGGGAAAAGATGGGAGCGAGGTAGGAAGAGGAAGTGAAAGAGGGGAGTGGGGAGGAAGAGGGGAGTGGGGAGGAAGAGGGGAGCGGGGGACGGACGGGACGGGGGAGGGAAGAAGGACGGGGGAATGGGACGGGTGTAGGGAGGGACGGGTGGGAACGGGACGGACAGAAGAGAGGGAGGAACTTTGGGAGGGGGGGGAAGAGGAGGGAGGAATGAATTAACTTTAATGTCACAGGGATAAGAAGAGAGAGAGAGGGAATGAGAAA
>NC_063366.1:20313127-20327494 GCF_021869965.1 Rhincodon typus | reverse complement strand
AAGGTTGCAGGAACAGCAACTCATATTCCGCTTGGGAACCCTGCAGCCCAATGGTATCAATGTGGATTTCACAAGTTTCAAAATCTCCCCTCCCCCCACCGCATCCCAAAACCAGTCCAACTCGTCCCTGCCTCCCTAACCTGTTCTTCCTCCCACCTATCCCCTCCTCCCACCCCAAGCCGCACCTCCATCTCCTACCGACCAACCTCATCCCGCCCCCTTGACCTGTCCGTCCTCCCTGGACTGACCTATCCCCTTCCTAACTCCCTACCTACACTCACCTTTCCTGGCCCCATCCCCGCCTCTTCGACCTGTTTGTTTCCTCTCCACCTATCCTCTCCTCTATCCCTCTTCTATCCGCCTCCCACTCTCTCCCTATTTATTTCAAAACCCCCTTCCCCTCCCCCTTTTCTGATGAAGGGTCTAGGCCCGAAACGTCAGCCTCTCTGCTCCTATGATGCTGCTTGGCCTGCTGTGTTCATCCAGCCCTGCACCTTGTTGTCTCGGATTCTCCAGCATCTGTAGTTCCTACTATCTCTGTAGTAAGTGTTGGTTGCTTGAGGAACTCCAACTCAGTCAATGAGCTGGTGGGTGGGAGGAGAGTTACCTGGATGCTGTGTTTCAGGAGGCATTTACACCCTTTAGATAAACCACCTCACATTCGATCAGTGGTCAGTGACAGGAGGGTATGATTACAAGTGAAACAAGCAGAGGGATCCAGGAGGTAGTGCTGAATGAGTCACAGCCCTGTTTAACAGGTTTGAGATTCTTGCTTCCTGTGTGGATGAATGTGCCATTGCATAGGATGTCTGGAGAGAGATACAATAATTTTTGTCGAGGTTCACCCGGAGCAGCTCTGTGATGCAGGACTCATGTGTTCTATAGTGTGTTCACCAGGACACACACTGAGACAAACATCGACTGTGCCTGGAGGACGACCAACTCACTGAAAGACACTGTTTGGTCTGCCCGAACCTGTTGGTCTTCCAACACTAAGAGTTGACCTTGACCAAGTATTGCAAACTGGCACATTCCAAGGTCCAAGAATACATGCTGAGGGATGCACTAAAGCTTGGGGCAGCTGCCGCCAAGTGGCAGTGGGGAAAGGCCATGTATAAGGGCTTCCTGCCAAACTTAAGTGGGGATCCGTTGAATTATCAGATCCTTCCAGTGCCTCAATTGTATGGGTAAGAAATGCCTTGACCCTGTTTGTTCTGCATATGTACAAACTTTGTACAGAATCAAACTGCTCTAGTGACTGTATGTATATAAAGACTTTTTATGAAAACATTATATTTGTGAAATAAAAAAGTGGAGAATTGTGGGAGCTGTTGAGAGTTTGAGCAAAGCGACATAGCACCACAGTATAGGAAGCCATTCAAGATGGAGTGGAAAAAGAAATGTAGTTGTAATCTGGATAGTATATTCAGGGGAAGAGACTGTTCTTTGTGGCTAGGATCAGGAGTCCCAAAGGTTCTGTTGCCCGCCTGGTTCCAGAGTTCAGCATATCTCCTGTGGGCAGCACAGGAATTTGGAGTGGGAGAGGAAAGGTGCAGTTGTTGTGGTCCATGTAGGTTTTAATGATGTAGGTAGAAAGGGGAAAGAGGTTCTGCTGAGAGAACATAAACAGCTCGATGTTAAATCAGAAAAGTGGAACCAGAAAGGTAATCATCTCCCACACTACTATCTGAGCCAAGAAGCAATTGGCATGGGTCAACAAGATTATCAAGGTAAACACATTTAGGCTCAATAATTTAGTGGAGAAACAAATTCGAATTCATGGACATTGACACCAGTGCTAAGGAAAGATGGGATCTGTTCTGATGGGACAGGCTCCACCTGAATCATGATTGAGCCTGAGTCCTTTGGAATTGCATAACTAAGGTGTTGCATAGGACTTTAAACCTAAATAGTGAAGGGGTGGAAGTTGCATGGAATATTATGGAAAAATTTAAAGGGGGGAGGGCAGAAGGCTCAGCAGAGGTAAAAGTTTCCAAAACACGAAATAGGACAAAGAATATTGAAAGGGTCAGAATTTTGACTTCAGGCATTGGAGATTAGAGGATAACTCTAAGGAAATGGGGCAATCAATGGGGGACTGAGGGCGTTGTACTTAAATGCATGACTATGAAAAAAGGAAAATGACCTTGTAGAATGCATTGAAATTGGCTGCCACAATGTTTTGGGTATCACAGGGACATCACTGTAAGTGGATCAGGGCTGGGAAAGAAGTGTCTAAGGATACATGTACTATCGGAAGGACAGGCAGAGGGGGCAGGGTTGCCTTGTAAGTAAAAAATGAAATTAAATCAATGGCAAGAAGTGATTTAGTCAGAAGATGTCAAATCAGTGTGGATAAAGTTGAGGAACCACAAGGAAAAATGCCCCTGATGGGAGGTATGTACCGGCCTCCTAGCAGTAATCAGGATTCAGGGAAGAAAATAAATCAGGAGATAGAAAAGACATGTAAGAAAGGCACCATTTCAATATGCTGCTGGACTGGGAATATAAGGTTTGTAGCAGATCTCAAGAAAAGGCTATCTTGGAAGATGCTTTTTTTTAAGAACAACTTGTGGTGGAGCCCATGAGGGAATAGGGAACTCGACTTAGTGATGTGTAATGAGGCAAAATTGATTAGATAGGTGAAGGAACCCTTAGGGGCCATGGAACATAGCCTGACAGAATTCACGGAAGAAGATTAAGTCAGATGCAATGGTATTACAATTGAGTAAAGATAGTTGCAAAGAGATGAAAGAGGAGCTGGCCAGAGTTCATTGGGAGGGAAGTCTAGCAGGGAAGATGGTGGAGCAGCAATAGTAGGCATTTATGTAGGCAAACAAGTCCGGCAGAAATCCTTCCCAAAGAAGAAGAATCATATCAAGGGGATGATGCAGCAATCATGGCAGATAAGGGAAGTCAGGGACAGCATAAAAGCAAAAGACAAAGCATAGAATATGATGAAGATTACTAGAAAGACAAAGGATTAGGAAGCTTTCAAAAACCAGCAGAGGATAACTTAAAAAAACAGTAAGGGGGGAGAAAATGAAACAGGGGATTAACTAGCCAGTAATATAAAAGAAGATTGCAAGAGCTTTTGTTGATATATAAAAGGCAAGTGAAGGCAATAGTGAACATTGGACCACTGGAAAATGAGGCCGGAGAAGTAATAAGGGGAACAAAGAAATGGTGGAAGAATTGAATAGATGCTTTGCATCCGTTTTCACGTTGCAAGACACCAGCAACATATCGACTTCAAGAGGGTTGGGTGAGTGTAGTGGTTATCACTAAGGAGAAGGTGCTGAGGAACCTGAAAGACTTGAAGGTAGATAAATCATTTGGATGGAGTACAGCTGAGAGTTCTGAAAGGCATAGCTGAGGAGATTGTAAAGGCATTGGTGGTGATCTTTCAGGAATCACTGGAGTCAGGGGAGGGTTAACATAACACTCCTGTTTAAGAAGGGAGGGAGGCAAAAGGCAAGATACAGGCCAGTTACCCTGACTGCCGTCATTGGTAAGGTTTTAGAGTCAATTAATAAGGATGAGATTGTTTAGAACTTGGATGTGTACAGTAAAATAAGGCTGAATCAGCCTGGCTTCAACAAGAGGAGGTCATGTCTGATAAATCTGTTAGAATTCTTTGAGGTGGTAACAAAAGTTAGACACGAGAGCCAGTGGTCATGATCTATTTGGATTTCTAGAAGAACTTTAACAAGGTTCTGCACAGGAGACTCTTAAATAACATGAGAGCCCATGGTGTTAGGGGCAATATACTGGCATGGACAGAGGATTGGTTGACTGGCAGAAAGCAGAGAGTGAGAATTTTTTTCAGAATGGCAGCTGGTGACTAGTGGAATTCTACATGGGTCAGTGCTGGAACCACCATTATTCACATTGTACAGTAATGATCTGGATGAAGAAACTGACGCATTATTGCTAAGTTTGAAGATAACACAAGATAGGTGGAGGCACAGGTAGTGTTGAGGAAGTGAGGAGGCTGCAGAAAGACTTGGACATGCTAGGCAAGTGAGCAAAGAAGTGGCAGATGGAATACAATGTGGCAAAGTGTGAGATTTTGCATTTGGGTAGGAAGAATAGAAAGACAGACTATTTTCCAAACTGGAAACGGCTTCAGAAATCTGAAGGACAAAGGTAATTGGGAGTTCTAGTTCAGAATTCTCTTAACCTTGACATGCAAATTCATTTGGAGGTTAGGAAGGGAAATGCAATGTTGGCACTCATTTCAGTGGGCTGGAATGCAAAAGTAGAGATGTATAAGGCTCACATCAGACTGCAGTTGGAATCTTGTGAACAGGTTTGGGTCCTATATTGAAGGAAAGATTGTGCTGCCATTGAAAGAGGCCCAGAAGTAGCCGACACAAATGATCCCACAGAGGAAGGGTTTGTCGTACGAAGAGCGATTAAGGATTCTGGATCTGTCCTCGATGGCATTTAGAAGGTTGAGGGGTGATCTGATTGTAATGTACAGGCCTGAGAGGCCTGGATAGAGTGCATGTGGAGAAGACGTTTTCACAATTAGGAGAGGCTATGATCTGAAGACACTGCCTCAGAGTGAAGGGACGACATTTCAGAATTGAGATGAGGAGGAATTTCTTCAGCCAATGGGTGGTTAATCTGTGGAACTCATTACTGTAGAGGGTTGTGGAAGCCAAGTCATTGAGTGTATTTAAGATTGAGATAGATAAGTTCTTGATTTAATAAGGGGATCAAGGGTTACTGGGAGAAGGCAATGGAATGGGGTTGAGAAATATATCAGACATGATCAAATGATGGAGCAGACTTGATAGGTGGAATGACCAAATTCTGCTCCTTTATCTTATGGTCTATGGTACTCCATCCTCCGCTTGAATATACTTCAGCTTTTCTGGATTAATTGGAAGAGATTTTGTAAGGATCCAAAGTCTGGTTAAATTTTTTATTCATTCATGGGGTGTGGGCATCACTGGCTAGGCCGGCATTTATTGTCCATCCCTAATTGCCCAGAGGGCAGTTTAGGCCCACAGTAATGTGGTTGACTGTTGAGTCATATGTAGGCCAGACTAGGTAAAGATGATACATTTCCTTGCTTATTTGCAAATAAGCAAACAACATATTGAGGTTCTGTTTGGTAGATTTTTCATGAAGTATTTTATTGAAAAAGATTCATTTCTATTCCAGGATTATTTTCATTAAATGCACCTTTACAAATATATTAAGAAACATAAACTGTAAAAGTAAATATCAATTCTCTATATAATAACCATAAATTAAAGGATACATGTAAAGAAAACATCAATATTACTTGTAACAAAGCAAGTAATTTCACAGGAATGATTAATGGAATATTTCACTGATGCATGTCATGATGAGACAGTCCAGAAAAAATCAGAGAGAAATTAAACAACGATTCTGTTAGAAGCGTAATGTATAACAACTGAACTATTTCAATGTAGTTGAGATTAACGATTATTTACATTTACACCTGATCTGCTCACACATCACATTCAAATCGGACAAGATGACAGGTTTGTATTGACAGCAATATCAACGCTTAAACAGCCTCAAGATTGTTTCCTATATTTGTATGTATTATGTAAACTGCCATAAAAACATGAGCTTCCTTCCTGTTAATTTTTAGTGTATTAATACCCATTTGAGATTGACATCCTCGTCAATACATCCAGACTCCTGTAAACCCAGTCCAATTTGTGTTTTTAATCTTGCAAGGAATGCACATTGTGGCAGAATGTTGAGAGTCTCGACCAAGTTGGAGTGACAGCATAGCCGCTATTACAAGCCACAAACCAACTGGATTTTAAACATGAATGAAAAATCTAGGAACTACTCAGCAGAAAAGGCAGCATGAGGGTGGCAATCTCTCACTACCTGAGTAGAATTGAATATATCCCAGTACCACAGCAGCAGCTGGTCTCCCACCACCCCCTTGTGAATGTAAATTCAAGAGTCTCTGGTAAAAGCTCTCTTTCAACCAATTCCGTCAGGCAGACAATACAGAAACTTGAACACATGCACCATCAGGTTCAAGAACAGCTTCTTCCCTGCTGTTATTAGAATGTTGACTGGAAATCTCTAAGTTCAAATCTTATGCTGACCTTTTGTGTGCCATAACCTTGTATGCCTCACTCTGTCTCAGCACCCCTTAATCTGCATGTCCTTGTATTTTCTGATCTTCCTGTACTATTTGCTAAACAAAACATCTTGCTGTACTTGAGTACATATGACAACAATAAATCAAATCAGATCAAAAACCTCAACACTGGCAGGAGGTCAAGAATTTGGCTGTTCGCTAGGGGTGGTAAATGGGCAACTTTGAGGTGGAAAACTTGACAGCTTCTGATGAAAAGTGATCAGTCAAGTTTGATAATTTATACAATGCTTAACACTTATTTTCCTGCCTATCTTCCTTTCCCCCTTGTCCTTCTACTTTCTGTAGTGATTTTGTTTTTTTGGTGTCCCCTTAGAAATACTCCATTAACCCTGCAGTGAAATGATTTGGTGTCCCTCTGGAAAGACTCCACTGAGCCCAGTCTGAGAACCACTGACTGATTCATCTGCAACACCGTCATGTAGTGCCACTGCCGCCAGTCAATCAACATTAAAGACAGTAAGGGGCTGGCCTCCTGCAGTTCATACATGATACAAAGAATTGCAGGTGCTGGAAATCTGAAAGAAACAAAAACGGAAACAGTTGGAGAAACTCAGTCGATCTGGTAGCATTCGTGGAGAGAAAAACAGTTGAGTTTTCGAATCCAGTGACTTTGATGCCAGATCTGCTGAATTTCTCCAGCTAATTGTTTTTGTTTGCCTGCAGTTCGTAGCTCGTTTTACCTAATGATTTCCTCACTACAGTTGAACTTGTTTTGTTACTTCTCTCTCCTTATTTTCTCTCCCAGCCCGATAAAGCTCCTTGCTGATCTTTCAATTCCCAGTTCTGAGACAGGGTTTATTCCCGGAATGTTAACACGCCTTCTCTCACCAACTGTGACTGAGACTGACCCTCATCAGTTTAGAGCTGACAGGAGGCAAGGGAACGGTGATATTATAGGATGGATATATTACTGAATTTAACACCACAGATTTTCAGTGGTGCAGAGTTGCTGCCACCAGCATTCAATCCAGGAAAGAAGATGGGAAAGATCGTCTCAGTGAAAGTGTGGGTGAAAGTGTAGAGATGGGACATGTTCTCCGCATTGTAAAATGACACCTGTCCGCCCTCATAGTCCAGGAAAACTCCAATTGTCCGGAAATTCTCACTTTGTGGAAGAGAGGTTAAGGAAGGTGCAGTTAGTGCCGAAAAGAAGCTTCCAGACTCGAGCCAGACAATCCAGTATCCCACTTCAGGTTTAAGGTCAATTTTCCCCTTTCTCTCAGCAGATTCTCTGGCCACTCCCAGACTCCATTGAGTCTTGTTTGCAATATCGACTTCCCAATAGTGTCTCCCAGATGTGAATCCTTCCATTCCTAGGACACAGGGCCAGGAATTGAATCTCTCTGGTGAGTCAGGGACTGACTGACGTTTGTCTCCATGTTTCACACTGGTCCGGTCCTCAGACAGGATGAGTTGGGGATGTGCTGTATTTGGATCCAGAGTTAGACAGGCTGGAGCTGGGGGACAGATTAATAAAAATGCAGTTGGTGATTGATTCTACAAACATCTGCCCGTAGGAATCAGTGATGAAGACAGTAAATATTTAAAGATGGATTTAGTCTTCTAGAATCTCGTGGAGCTGCACTTATTCAAGCAAGTGGAGAATATTTGACCATTCTTGATCTTGTTGTGCATTGTAAGTAGAGTACAGGCTTTTGAAAAGGCACAGATTGTTTTATGCACCAAAGAATTTCCAGCCTGTGACCTGCTATTGCGATAACTGTATTTGTGTTCCTTTCAGTTATTTGTCAATAGTAAGCTCTAGCTTATTGACTGAGGATGCTGCTGTGTTGTTATTGATAGGCAATCCAACCATCACTGGTTGTCTCTTTGATGTGGATATTGCCAGGCACTTGAGTGGCATATAGTTACTTATCTGTTCAAGTTAGGAGATAGACCAGTATACGGATATTGACTGCTTCATAACCAGAGGAATTTTGAATGACACTGAATATTGTGCAATCACAATCTAACAACCCACTCCTGACCTTTATGGTAAAGGAAATAGCATTGAAGCATGGTTGGGCCTAGGCCATAGGCGAAGGGCCGAAGCTGAGGAACTCCTGCAGTGATATCTTCGAGTGATGTGGTGAAGAGAATGAATGTTGCAGGTATTTGATGGAGTGCCAATTTACCAGCTTGTTTTGTTTTGGAATATCAAGCTCTAAGGTTTTGGAGTAGATGTGTAGTTCTGGTTGTTGGTGTTGTGGTTGGTTGGCTCGCCAAGCTGATTTGTTGTTCCAGCTCAATGGATTCCAGAGTTTAAAAACCAGGCGAGAAAACACACCGGCCCTTCATCGGAGGCTGCACTGATGATGTTACCCAGCAGGGTAATGAAACGTCTGCAGAACAACAAACCAATTCGGTGAGCTAACCAACCACAACATTTTATGAAGCTTCTTGAGTATTTTGGACCTTCTGTCTGCCAGGCAAGTGGGGATTATTCCAAGCTATGCTTGACATATTCATTGTAGGTGGTGAACAGACTTTGGGGATGGAGGAAACGGTTACTCCTCAATGAATGCCCTCTGAGCTGTAACAGTTCTGTGATTCTTAAACAGTACAAAGTTCCTTATCTCTGAACTGCTTTCATAGCTATTGTATTTATATGGCTAGTGCAGTTCACCTTCAGATCTTAGGCAGAGGATGCCAAAACTGGAAGAATTATAAACTGAAGACAACAGCGTGAAACTTGAAAGTGGCATGGTCAAGTTGGTGGAGTGAGTGGATAGGTAGCCAATGAGGTGATGTACTTTGGTTGGAACAACATTGAAGAACAATAAAATTGGGGGAAAATTCTAAAAGGTTGCAGGAATCAAGAGATTTTGGTGCATATGCGCATAGATAATTGAAATCTATCTGAAAGGTGGAGGGAGCAGTTACTGAGCATGCAATGTTCTTAGCTGTAATAGTGAGGGCATAGAATACAAGAGCAAGGACGCAATGCTCATTTTGTACAAAATATTAGTTAGGCCTCATCTAAATTGTATTATGTACAGTTACAACTCGAAAATGTGCCCCACATTTTAGCATTGGACAGAGTGCAGAGCAATTTACAAGAATGGTTCCAGAAATGAGAAGCTTCAGTTATAGAGTTGTACAGCATGGAAACAGATCCTTTGGTCCAACTTATCCATGCCAGCCAGATATCCTAAATTCATCTAATTCCATTTGCCAGTGTTTGGCCTATATCCCTCTAAACCCTTCCTATTCATACGCACACCCAGATGCCTATTAAATGTTGTAATTGTACCAGCCTCCACCACTTCCTCTGGCAGTTCATTCCATACACACAACACCTGCTGCATGGAAAGTTCCTTCTTAGGTCCCTTTTAAATCTTACCCCTCTCTCCTTAAACTTATGCTTCCTAATTTCGTATTTCCCTACCCTGGGAAAAAGACTTTGGGAAGGGTCTAGGCCCGAAACGTCAGCCTTCCTGCTCCTGTGATGCTGCTTGGCCTGCTGTGTTCATCCAGCTCTACACCTTTTTACCTCTTGGCTATTCACCTTGTCCATTCTCCTCATGACTTTTAAAGCCTCTAAGGTCATCTCTCAGCCCCTGACGCTCCAGGGAAAATAGCCCCATTCTATTCAGCCTCTCCCTGTAGCTCAAACCCTCCAACCCCAGCAACATCCTTGTAAATCTTTTCTGCACCCTTGCTCATTAACCCAGTCTATACACAGATGATCATTCAATGAGGTTTACAAATCTAATTTCCTTACAGATTAGTTCCTCTAAGAATTAGCAGTGTATGGATTTAATTGCTCTTTTCATAGTCCTTAACTCTAGCCAAACTGATTTCTGATCTTGAAGGGGTGGTGGTACTGTAGTGGTAGTGTCACTGGGTTAGTAACACAGAACACCAGCGGACATGGAGTTGAATCTCGGCATGGAAAATGGTGAAACTGGGATTCAATTAAAAGAAAACCTGGAATGAAAAACTAGCTGTGTACAGCAGAAATTACAAGTTGTTCAGAAAAGATCTGAAAGGGGGGCACTTGGGGGAAATGAATTGGCAAGGCCATTGGGAAACATGTCTGACCAGATAGCTTCAGAGAATTGGCAAGAATTAAATTAGCTCCTGCTGTGCTACAATATCTATAAGTTTGAATAAAGTCAAAGATTTGCCTTCAGGTCTGGCAGCCTTGCTCAATAAAAAGAAACAATGAAATGACGCAGCAAGACAATGTGTGCAAAACAGATGATGACAAGAAAATATTCAAACTGAAGAAGCCATACCCTTAGCACAAGAACCTCTATGCAGTTCAGTAATGACAGAAGAATAAACAGAGTACTGATTTTGGTGAAGCAATTAACCAAATTTCATGTTTTTCTGGATCCAGAATATTTGGATGTGCGAAATAGATAATATTGATCGAGTATCTTCAGGAAATTGCCATCACATCTTCAAATTGGATTTTAACTGGTTGGACTGAACAGCTCCACTTTCAGCATTCAGGTCACTTTCTGAATCAAATTGACAAAATATCCGCACTGAAGGTTTGCAATATTACAATTTTTTTGCTGTCTTTTAATCCAAAAAACAGAAGTTATGCGGATAGATTAAAGAAGATGAGACTGTTTCCCTTAGAGAGAAGAAGCCTGGGAGACTTGACAAAGGTTTTCAAAATTATGATTTGGCTGAATAGATTAGATAGGGACAGGCTGTTACTGCTTGTAAGAAAGGAAGCTAAATAAGAGGGCACAGATTTAAAGTGATATGCAAAAGAAGCAAGTGTGCAGTGAGAAAAACGTTTTTCACACAGTGAGTAGTTAGGATATTGAACATATTGACTGAAAATGTGGACAGGTTCAACTGATGTTTTCAAGAGGCTATTGGATGATAATTTGAAGAGAAAAAAATGCAACGTTACTCATTTAAAACTGAGATATGAAGGAATTTCTTCATTCAGTGGGTAGTAACTGTGTAATTATTTACCCAAGGGAGCTGTGGAGGCCAGATCACTTAATGTAATTAGAGAGAAGTTAGATATGTTTTTGAAAAGTTGGTGACTTGGGTGCTCTGAGGAGCTGGCACAAAAGAAGAGTTGAAGCCTAAAGCAGATCATCCATGGTTTCATTGGCAGGTGTGAGGAACTGCTACTCCTGATACTACCTTTATTCGTTTGACAGTGATTCAAAAGTGGAGAGAAGTAAACACCTTGGAAGCTGTGAATGATGTTGAACTGAGTCTGTTAGAAAATATAATTCTCCAGAGTGCAAGTAGTGAAGTATATTTGCTATACTGTATTTGGTCATCACACAAATGAAAGGGCTTATCATTTTTGACCTTCAGTGTAGTAGTCGGATTGGGTTAATGTTAATTTCAGCAGGCCTACTGCAATAAAAGTTTTACATCTTAAAGTCATGGTGATCCTTCAAGTGGATCACAGGGAATTCCAAACACTTTTTTTCAAAGCTATCAACCTCTACTGGAGACAAGAGAAATGGTTTTGTTGTTTCAAGAACTCCAGACTGGTTAAACCAGGAAGTATGATAGAAAACTAGGGGACTTCTCAGGATTATCAAACTATCTTAAATAGTGCCTGGGTGCCTCTTTCTTCCCTTGGTTGTACAGCTTTGTAATGAAGGAAGTAGAACAGTTGTACCTGGATCAATGGTAGGAATCATTTCTCTCCACATTCTGTACTGTAAAGGACCATGAAACTTCCCAAATAACAGGGTTGATAATGCATCATCTTGCATTGCGAGTGTCTGGCGCTCCTCACTAACCCTGTAAGTATCAAACTGTTATTTTATAAATTCATTTTAATTCATTATAAAACATTTTAAATTTAAGGAAGTTATCAAGTTCATATTTTTTAGCATTTCTGTCAACAGAAATAGGAATTTAAATAGATAGAAATTTAAATATCCATGTTGTTCCTGTAACTGAACAAAAGGTAGCTAGGTTTGAGAATGGAAATCTTATGCTGACTGATTATGTTTGGCATGGACTGGTTGGACCAAAGGATCTTTTTCCATGCTGCATGACTCTATGACTCTACGTGGGTTTAAAGCTTATTTCCTTCTGAGCTATGTTTTACCTTAACAGGTACCTTACCTTTTACCTTACCTTACCTTTTCTTGCTATGGGGATTTCCATTCTCAAGTAATCCCAAACTAAACTAGTCTCACCTACCTGATCCTGCCCAGATTCCTCCAAACCTTTATTATTCATATACTCATCTAAGCATCTTTTAGATGTTGTAACTGTGCCCGCATTCACTACTTCCTCAGGAAGTTCACTCCACATGAGAACCACACTTTGTGTGTAAAAGAAAAGTCCCCTCCTGACTTTTTTATGTCTTTCTCCTCTCTCCTTAAAAATATGCCCCCTTGTTTTGAATCCCCCTTCCTAGGGAAAAGGCACCTATCATTAACCCTACAGAGCTAGTAGAATAAAGACAAAATCAGAAATGTTGAAGTTTTGTCAAGAGAAAGGGTGGTTGGGTCATTTTAGAATTATCAAGTCACTACAAGTAGGATCCTTCAGGGATCAATATTGGATCTTCACTATTCACTATCCATTATAATGACAAAAATGAAAGGACCTAACATATGGTAACTAGTTTCATTGATGCAATGGTAAATAGGGAAGCACACCATCAAGAGGACATAAAGCATATGCATGTTAATTTAAATGGGCAAAAGAAGAATAGAAATGCAAAGTGTATTTCAAGATAGAGACATCGGAACCCTATGGATGGATTGGATTTCATGGAACATAAATCACGAAAGATTAGAGTACAAACACAACAAGTTGTTAGGATTACAAATGAAACATTGGCACTTATTCCAACGGAATCTATTGTAAAAGTTGAGAAGAACTTCCAAAGCTGTTATATTGGCCTTTTCCAGACTACAATGCACAGTTATAATCTCATTACTGAAAAAAATATAATTACATTAGATGCAGATAAGAAAATTTTCACCATGCGTATTCCTTGGATAAAGTGAATGAAGTGAATTTCTAATGAAAAGTCTTTATGACAGATAGATCTTTCTCCATGGAAGTTTAGGTGATACAGGTTATCTTATTGTAACATGTAAAATCCTAAGGAGACTTGGTGGATGCCAAAAGGATGTTTTTGTTTGTGGAGGAAGCTAGAATTAGGAGACAAACCTGCAAAATAAGGAAGGTGACTCCTCCTCCCACCCACCTTCCTGCAAAAATGCTATCCCCTATTCCCAATTCCTTCACCTCCGCCGCATCTGCTCCCAGGATGAGGCATTCCACTCCCGTACATCTCAGTTGTCCTCGTTTTTCAAGGACCGTAACTTCCCCTCCTCGGTGGTCGAGAACGCCCTCAACCGTGTCTCCCACATCTCCCGCACCTCATCCCTCACACCCCGTCCACGCAATAAAAACCAAAAAAGAATCCCCCTCGTCCTCACGTACCACCCCACCAACCTCCGGATCCAACGCATCATCCTCTGACACTTCCGCCATCTGCAATCCGACCCCACCACCAAAGACATCTTTCCCTCCCCACCTTTATCTGCTTTCCGGAGGGACAACTCTCTCCGTGACTCCCTTGTCCGCTCCACACTCCCCTCCAGCTCCACCACACCCGGCACTTTTCCCTGCAACCGCAGGAAGTGCTACACCTGCCCCCATACCTCCTCCCTCACCCCCATCCCAGGCCCCAAGAAGACTTTCCACATCAAGCAGATGTTCACCTGCACATCTGCCAATGTGGTATACTGCATCCGCTGTACCCGGTGTGGCTTCCTCTACATCGGGGAAACCAAGCGGAGACTCGGGGACCGCTTTGCAGAACACCTACGCTCGGTTCGCAACAAACAACTGCACCTCCCAATCGCGAACCATTTCAAATCCCCCTCCCATTCCTCAGACGACATGTCCATCCTGGGCCTCCTGCAGTGCCACAACGATGCCACCCGAAGGTTGCAGGAACAGCAACTCATATTCCGCTTGGGAACCCTGCAGCCCAATGGTATCAATGTGGATTTCACAAGTTTCAAAATCTCCCCTCCCCCCACCGCATCCCAAAACCAGTCCAACTCGTCCCTGCCTCCCTAACCTGTTCTTCCTCCCACCTATCCCCTCCTCCCACCCCAAGCCGCACCTCCATCTCCTACCGACCAACCTCATCCCGCCCCCTTGACCTGTCCGTCCTCCCTGGACTGACCTATCCCCTTCCTAACTCCCTACCTACACTCACCTTTCCTGGC
>NC_063366.1:20296461-20313027 GCF_021869965.1 Rhincodon typus | reverse complement strand
CTTTCAATTCCTCCCACTTCCTACAGACAAAGGGGGTAGCCATGGGTACCCGCATGGGCCCAAGCTACGCCTGCCTCTTTGTAGGTTACGTGGAACAATCCCTCTTCCGTACCTACACCGGCCCTAAACCCCACCTCTTCCTCCGTTACATTGATGACTGTATCGGTGCCGCCTCGTGCTCCCACGAGGAGCTCGAACAGTTCATACACTTCACTAACACCTTCCACCCCAACCTTAAATTTACCTGGACCATCTCTAACACCTCTCTCCCCTTCCTGGACCTCTCTGTCTCCATATCGGGCAACCACCTCGAAACCGATATTCATTTCAAGCCCACCGACTCCCACAGCTACCTAGAATACTCCTCCTCCCACCCACCTTCCTGCAAAAATGCTATCCCCTATTCCCAATTCCTTCGCCTCCGCCGCATCTGCTCCCAGGATGAGGCATTCCACTCCCGTACATCTCAGTTGTCCTCGTTTTTCAAGGACCGTAACTTCCCCTCCTCGGTGGTCGAGAACGCCCTCAACCGTGTCTCCCACATCTCCCGCACCTCATCCCTCACACCCCGTCCACGCAATAAAAACCAAAAAAGAATCCCCCTCGTCCTCACGTACCACCCCACCAACCTCCGGATCCAACGCATCATCCTCCGACACTTCCGCCATCTGCAATCCGACCCCACCACCAAAGACATCTTTCCCTCCCCACCTTTATCTGCTTTCCGGAGGGACAACTCTCTCCGTGACTCCCTTGTCCGCTCCACACTCCCCTCCAGCTCCACCACACCCGGCACTTTTCCCTGCAACCGCAGGAAGTGCTACACCTGCCCCCATACCTCCTCCCTCACCCGCATCCCAGGCCCCAAGAAGACTTTCCACATCAAGCAGATGTTCACCTGCACATCTGCCAATGTGGTATACTGCATCCGCTGTACCCGGTGTGGCTTCCTCTACATCGGGGAAACCAAGCGGAGACTCGGGGACCGCTTTGCAGAACACTTACGCTCGGTTCGCAACAAACAACTGCACCTCCCAGTCGCGAACCATTTCAACTCCCCCTCCCATTCCTCAGACGACATGTCCATCCTGGGCCTCCTGCAGTGCCACAACGATGCCACCCGAAGGTTGCAGGAACAGCAACTCATATTCCGCTTGGGAACCCTGCAGCCCAATGGTATCAATGTGGATTTCACAAGTTTCAAAATCTCCCCTCCCCCCACCGCATCCCAAAACCAGTCCAGCTCGTCCCTGCCTCCCTAACCTGTTCTTCCTCCCACCTATCCCCTCCTCCCACCTCAAGCCGCACCTCCATCTCCTACCGACCAACCTCATCCTGCCCCCTTGACCTGTCCGTCCTCCCTGGACTGACCTATCCCCTTTCTAACTCCCTACCTACGCTCACCTTTCCTGGCCCCATCCCCGCCTCTTCGACCTGTTTGTTTCCTCGCCACCTATCCTCTCCTCTATCCCTCTTCTATCCGCCTCCCACTCTCTCCCTATTTATTTCAAAACCCCCTTCCCCTCCCCCTTTTCTGATGAAGGGTCTAGGCCCGAAACGTCAGCCTCTCTGCTCCAATGATGCTGCTTGGCCTGCTGTGTTCATCCAGCCCTGCACCTTGTTGTCTCTGCAAAATAAGGAATCCCTATTTAAGAACAGGATCATGAAATTTTCTTTGTCAAAGTGTCATGTGTCTGTGGAATTCCCCTGGGTATTGTGTTCATGTGGCTCAGTGTCCAATTTGTTTTATATCTTTCCTTTGAAGAGATTTGGAAAATTACAGTACATTAAAATCTCTAGGTGTACCATATGATTGGCATTGTTCTTGTGAGTACAGAACACGATTATATTATGGTATAAACCAAAATCCCTTTCCTCTTTTCAAGGCATGTCTTCCTCTGATTGGCCAGGAGTCACACAACACACCTATGACCCATTTCTTGGAAGTATCAAACTATGGGAATGATTCTTCACTTACATGGTTGTAAATCTACAGCATTCTCTATTATAAAGATTTGTGCATGCTCTGTCATTGAGTACATCTAAAGTAGTCAAATTTTTAATCATTCCGAAAACATAATTGAAGGAGAAAATCAGCCATGGTTACATTGAATAGTGCAACAGTCTTGAAGGGTGAATGATTCACTCCTGCCCTTATTTATTGTGTTCTTGTGTCTGGAAAAGAAGTCAGAAGTCCTCAGATACCCCAATAGCTTACAGCATGTTATAGGCTCTTCTAGCGCAGTGAGAGTTTCCATACTCCTGGACCAGGAGGCCCACTTCAAGGCCCACCTGTTCCAGAGGTGAGTGATAGCAACTCTGGACAGGTTGATTAATCAAAATAAAAACTCTTCAACCCTCACCCCTCTCTTCCCACTCACAGCAGTAATAGACTCTCCCTTGTTCTAACTTACCATCCACCAGTATCCACTCCAGAGGATCATTAGCTGCCATTTCTACCACCTCCAGTGACATTCCACCACCAGACACATTCCCCTCTCCTCCTTTTGTCAGCCTTCCACAAGGACCGTTCCCTCCAAGATACCCTGGTCCACTCTTTGTTCACTCCCAAAACACCACCCAGAGCCCCAGGGCCTCCTCTCCTGCAACTGCAGGAGTTGTAACACCTGCCCATTTACTTCGTCCATCCCCAATATCCAAGGGCCAAATACATCATCCAGGTGAGGCAGTGCCTTACCTGCACTTCACACAATCTAGTCTACTGCAGTCACTGCTCACAAAGTGGTCTCTTCTACATTGGGGAAATGAAGTGTAGACTGGGTGACCACTTTGCAGAACGCCTACGTCTGTCTAAGAAAAGACCCTTAGCTTCCTGTTGCCTGCCACTTCAACACACCAGCTTGTTCCCTGCCGACATATCTATTTCATGCTTTCGGCAGTGCTCCAGCAAAGCTCAGCACAAGCCGGAAGAACAGCACTTCATTTTCTGCTTGGGAACTCGAAGAGCCTTCTGGACTCAATGTCGAGTTCAACAAGTTTAGGGCTTGAGGCACCTTCTCCCACGTCCTTTCCTCCACCTCCACAAACCAGGCCATGTTATCACATGGTCTGCCATTACACATAACCGATTGTTAGTCACTTAGATTCCCCGTTAATAGCTATTCACTCTATTAGGCTGATTATTAGCTACTCTGTCCAACTGTCCTTCTCTGTCCTTGGGCTCTATCTCCACCTATCATTTCGTCCTTACCTCCTCCACCCACCCTATCTTCTGCATAAACAACATTTTCCTAGCTACAATAATTTCTTCTGAGGAAGGGTCGCTGGATTTGAAACGTTAGCGTTAATTTCTCTCTACAGATGCCACTCGATCTACTGAGCTTTTTCAGCAATTTTTGTTTTTGTTTCTGATTAACAAAAATACTTTTTTTTCGCCTACAGCGTGCAAGGGAAAATTTCGCCTCTGGGCACCAGATAGCGATATTTGTCTGTATCTTATGATTTAATGGACTATTTAGATCAGTCATATAAAATGTAATCCTGTTGAATCACTAATCAGAATTGTTATTTTAGTACCTTGGTTTTTATATACTTATGAACGATGAACCTAGTTTTGTAACACAACTAACAGCTCCTAAATAGCTCTGCCAACGTTTTGTGATTTGAGATCAAGAACAGTGTTGCCTGTTGCCAGGGAGAAAAATCCGGTAACAATCCAAACAATACTGAGTTAATAGAAGGAAGTCTTGTCGTAGTTCAATAAAGAGCAGGTCCTACCTTCTCTTCCAAGAAGCTTCCTCCTGAAATAGTGGTGATAATAATGACACAGGTTAGAAGTGTATGATGTGGCTGGCAAAATAAACTCACATATGGTGAAATTTAAAATAAGATATGTAAGTTCCTATATTTTTGAATGATGAATATTAAGAAGTAACACAACACAAAGGAAGTTGCGTAGTTTTAAACGCCCATAGATCCCTGGGAGGTTACGTGCATGAATCTTCAAATTAATTGCATAAACGGGAATTTTCTGATGACACGATGGTTAGCAATGTACTGACAAATGTTGTGGGAACCGAAACCCAACGGAATTGGATACATATTTGAAAAGGAAACCAATATGTCGATCGAGATAGAGCAGTAGGGAAGGGTCTACTGGATGTACTTTCAACGAGAAGGCACAGCCAATATGGATGATTGATGTACTTCTGAGCTGTAGGATTCTTTGCAATCTTGTATTGCCAAGTCTGATCACATGTGTGAGACACAGGATCTCAAACACATTCGAGCTCACAGACGTAATATCTCGCACGAACAAACATTCACACACTTACAACATAGACCAATAACTGGATTTGCAATGTATTTCTCAGCAGCAAATTAAAACTGGGAAACACTGAAACTATTCCAACGGAATAACTCATTCCTGGTAGGTTGGAGGTATACCAGAAATTCTACGGATTTTGCAGAAAGCCATCTCTTCAGCGATAACTACAATGTTGGCCCGAAAAATATGCATTTCCAGTTTGGTCTCTTATTCTTCACAGTTACCAGTAGTTATTTTGGGACAGTGACCTTTTCGCTGAACGGACAAGAACATATTCGCTCACCTTCAGAAATATTAGCTCGTCTTTTTGATCCATCTGTTTCTGCAATTTTGAGAGTTTCTCTTCAATACTATTTAAAGTCCCCTGAATGACTCGAAGGTTTTTCTCCATTGGTTCTAGAATCCTCTCCTCTTCTTCCCTGAGATCTCTGAGTAAACTCTGTTCTTTCTCAGTGAGAATCTGGTGCATTTTAGTGAACTCGGATGTGATGTGGGTCTGCAGACTGCTCGCCTGATCCTACCAAATAAAATGTGAAACATCATTAATGTCCCGCGATAAAGGGAACACAACTAACGAAGATCCCAGAAAATCAGCACAGCTACTTACCCTAATTTCAGAAATCTTCTGTTTCTGTTTCAGTTTCTTTTCTAGAACTGCTGATTTCTTCAATGTAAGAGAATCTAAGAAACATTTTATCTCTTCCTAGAATTAGGAAAGGAATTCGAAATGTCAGGAAATGTAAATGAACATTCGTTTCGGTTTCTACAGTACGTTTATTTTACCTTGTAAATTTCAACAGCTTCTTTAATCGGCAGGAACCTGTGCCCTCGGTGTTTCCACGAATCTCTACATGTGTAACAGATCAATTTCTTGTCAGTTTCACAAAACAGCTTCAGTTCATCCTGATGTTCCTCGCAGTGAACTTTATTTCCAGTCTCTTTCAGATCCGGCTTTAATTTTCGAGCTTTTTCGGCCAGTTTCCCTAAGGCCCGATTGATCCTGAAGTTTCCTTCCGGAAACTCCTCCCTACATTCCGGGCAGGAATTTATCTCCTTCTTTTCCCAACTCTGGGTGATACAGAAGCGGCAGAAGTTGTGGCCACAATCCAGTATTACTGGATCCGCGAAGAAATCAAGACAAATTGGACAAATTGTCTCCCCGACCAGACTCTGGAGCTGTTGTCTGGAAGCCATGTTCACACTCGGCACTTCCTGATTCAAACCGCTTGCCCTTTCAATGGGATCGTTGCACGAACGGTTTACGCCTCCGCAACGTCCTGATGAAGTTCACGATTGTAACCAAGAAGCTTTTACGAAAGACAAGCCCGTACCTTCTCGAAGTTCCTACGGGAATACAAAACAGACCTGCTTTGGAGTGCGAGAGTGTTGGAGAACGGGAGAAGAGTGAAGGTCGGTGTAGTATTAACAGCATCACACACACACACACACACACACGCACACACACACACAGAAGGAGACGGACAAGGAGGCAGTGGGAGGAGTTGAGCAGAGACTGAGATCCTTTTGCATTTATCTCGAATGTAATCTCACTGTTAAACACAGCAGCTCTGGGTTAGCCTGGTGTACAGAAACTGTTCATGACTGCCGCCGCGCATCCTAAGGCAGAGCTTGCCATAAATGTCAAGTACTAGCTTTACATGCTAAGTATAAAAGTATCTATGGAGTGATTGAACCTGAGGCTAAATTCGCCTTTATTTATATAAAAGAAACAACGGCATTTTTAGAGCTCGATTCCCGACCCCTATATTTCCCAAAATACACTAAAGACTCCAATGGAGTTTTGCTGTGTAAAACCTGTAATGCAGTGAATTATATCACAGCTTATGAGCACAACAAGATGTCACAAACGGCAACTGAATAAATTTCCAAAACCTTTGATTATTTCAAATGTGTGTTGAAGGATTAATGTTAATCCAGATTCCGGGTTGAACCCCTCTGCCTGTGTTCGACATCAGTCTGAACGGATATCCACCGAAGTAACCAGCCAAGCGGCTCTTCATACAGTGCACAGCTCCTACTCGAGGAACCGACAGAAATTCGATTCTCAGGGTCTTCTGCCCACTGGGGTATAGTGCAACTGTTGAGCTATAGCTGACACCTACCTCAGAGTTAAAGTCCATTGTCCCTCTCTTCCTGGAATGTTCTTTCCGGAGGAAGTCTGCACAGCTGAAGCAGGGGATTTTGTGTCAAGGTCAGGTTTGCCCAAACAATTCTATACACAGGGTCCTCTGACAGGTGGATCCTTTCTACAGGACGCTGGTCCAGAACAAAAAAAAGTCACATCATCTGACTTTGAACAGCTTCGAATGGCATGAGTGCTCGCTTCCCACGTTGTTTTTGATCCCAATCTGTCAACCGGAAAATACTTTCACAACTGTTTGTTCTACCCATCCTGTAGTCTGCATCAGGTGATTTAGAAGCGGGAATCAGCTTCGAAAACAGAGCTAGGAGAGAAATTGGGAGAGAAACCAGGAAGGACTTTGACACTTAAAGGGAATTCAACGCTAGGACAATCAATTTTCCAGACCATGGGGTGACACGGAGGTAACGGTAATATATGAATTTGAGATATAAACCAGGCAGACTGTATTAAATGGATGTAAATAAATCGATGGGGTCCTCTTCATACTTAGAACATAGATCATAGAATAGTACAGCACAGCACAGGCCCTTCGGCCCACGATTTTGTGCCGACCTATTATCCTACTAAGATCAATCTACCCTGCATACCCTACATTTTACTATCCTCCATGTGCCTATCCAAGAGTCGCTTAAAAGTCTGTACAGTATCTGACTCCACTACCACTGCCGGCAGCGCATTCCACACGCCCACCACTCTCTGTGCGAAGAACCTACCTCTGACATCTCTCCAATACCTTCCTCCAATCACCTTAAAATTATGCCCCCTCGCAATAGTCATTTCCGCCCTGGGAGAACGTCTCTGACTATCCACTCTATCTGTGCCTCTCATCATCTTGTACACCTCTATCAAGTCACCTCTCATCCTTCTTCACTCCACTGAAAAAAGCCCTAGCTCCCTCAACCTTTCCTCATAAGACCTGCCCTACATCCAGGCAGCATCCTGGTAAATCTCCTCTGCACCTTGTCTAAAGCTTCCACATATTTCCTATAATGAGGTGACCAGAACTGAACACAATATTCCAAGTGTGGTCTAACCAGAGTTTTATAGTTTTATACTTCTTACCTCACCTTTTCTCCCGGTTTGCTCAGTTTTCTTACGGGTGGCGGCTCTGCCCTCCTGCAGACGTAATGAACCAAGACCTCTTCTGCATCAAGTGACTGTTACATAACTAAGGTTCTTGAGTACTTGTTACTTAACACACAGTAAAGAGGAGTAGGGGAGTTCCTTCCCGTGTCTTGGCCAACATTCCTTCCTACACTAATACCAGCGAATAACAATTATGTGGTCATTCACCATATCATCTCTCGGTGGGGCCTTGCTATGTATAGAATTTTTCCCTCATTCTCGCATGTATGAATTGTCTTTGTGACAAGAATCTTGTGGATTAAGTTTCTAGGATGGGCTGAGATATGGAAAGAGGCAGAACTCGAATTGTCACAGCTCAAATAAGGCCAAACAGTTTGTGTGGTCTCTCTGTAACTCGACAGGACTTATTCTCCTGCCTTTCACCATAGCAGTGCATAACTAATTTCTTAAGATAACTATTCAACTCTTGACGGAGTTGGCTACCACTGCACTCTCATATAACGCTTTCCAGGTCTTAGTCACTCTCAATGCAAAGTTTATCATGTTACAAAGTGCGCTTCTGACTCTTGCTGGCAGAATATTCATATTACATTTGGGCTGATCCTCAATCAAAGGAGGTACATTCTGCACATCGACTTGGAAAGTATATCACCATTGCATAAGAATTGATTACATTTTCCAGTTCAGCGCAAGAGCATGAAATGGCTCTGATAACGAAGTGAGATCCGAGATGAAATGGAACTAAGAATGTATCAAATATCCCACTGAAGGTCAGATATTGTTAGGACCGATGTATATCCCCAGAACAACGATTTGGAGGAAGTGGTTGCAGTTGAGGAGAAGATTTTCGACACAGGAACGATCGGTGGAAATAGTGAAATATGGAGTCTGGTTGATCCGAAGTTCCAGATAGACAGTAAAAGTTCTTAATACGATCTGGTGGCTAATGGAGCTAGAAAGGGATCGGACCTTTTTCATGGTGCAAAGAATCTGCTTAGGACGGGAAAATTGAAATTTATTAACATGACGGAAAATCTGCAGTATTTTGCAAAAGTAGAAGCAAACTGTGCAAGTCGCTGTGTTCTGAACGGTATAGAGTCTCTGAGTGTTGTTGGATCTCCACTCATCCAGGCAAATGGAGACTATTTTATCACACTCCTGGCTTGTTTCTTGCAAAAGGTAAAGAGGTTTCAAGAGCACTGAAATGAGTTCCTCGCCACAGAAGTCATTTCCAACTTTTCTTGCAACCACAGTATTTATTAGGGTGGCATGGTGGCTCAGTGGTAAGCATGGCAGCCTCGCAGCACCGGGGACCCAGGTTCAATTCTACCCTCGTGCGACTGTCTGTGTGGAGTTTGCACGTTCTCCCCGTGTCTGCGTGGGTTTTCTCCGGGTGCTCTTTCCTCCCACAGTCCAAAAATGTGCAGATCAGGCTAAGCTGCCGTGTTAAATTGCCCATAGTGTCCAGGGATGTGAAGGCCAGGTGGGCTAGCCATGGGAAATTTAAGATTACAGACATTGGGTGGGTTTGGGTAGGATGCTCTTCAGAGGATCGATGTGGACTCAATGAGCCGAATCATTGCTTCCACACTGTAGTAAATCTATATGGCTTGTGCAGTTAATTTTCTGATCAATGGCAAATACCTGAATATTAACAGTGGTGGATTCAACCTTTTTTCTTCTTCTTTAGAGACTTCAGGCAGAAACGGAGATGAATCTTCCAGTTGGTCTGTGCAGTTGAAAATAGGTACAAATGCTTCAGCCTTATTACTTGCACTGATGGCAAGGCTCCCTCATGATTAAGAATGGCATATCTGCGGGTATCACCCTGCAGTGAATTGTTTACTTAACCATCACCTTTCACGACTGGATGTGCTGAACTGCAAAGCTAAGATTTGATTGATTGATCATGGTGTCACGTTACTCTGTCCAAAGTATGCATTCTCAACTGTTTGCCATGTCATTAAATCTGTTATAGCTTCACCAGATTGACACTTCATTTTGATGTATGCCTGTGATCCTCCTGGCACTTTCTCTTGTAAAGCTCTTTGAACCAGGATAGTCTTCGTTACAGTGCTAATGGTAAAGTTTGGTATGTGCTGGGTAATGTGGTTCCAGATCGTGGTTGAACATAATGCTGCACTTTCGGGTAGTAAAAGGAGGAGGAGATAAGAAACAAATTGAAAGTCTACTGTAGAGAGAAATTGACCGGGTAGAATTAGCTGTGAACTGCATGGATCCAGTGACTTTCCTGCTTATTATGTTGCTCACAGGCGAAAGATAGTACTGCATTACTACGTTTGAAATGAATTACAGTAGTGCAACTTGTCTGCTGACGAGCATTGGTCGCAAATATTGCCAACACCTCTTTTTTTTTAAAAAAAAGGAGAAATGAAATAACGATTCTGGGCTCAGTTAAATTGGAAATGAAACCATAAGCAAAGTTTTCTATTACTATTTGCGTCTTGCATCAAGCGCTTTTACAAAGTTCATCCTCAATTATCGGGGCTGTCGGATGAGTTGCAGAGAAAGTGAAAGGTGATGGATGGTGAATGCAGGATGGCAGTCGGTATGAATAATTTGATTTATCCCCTGAAAATGGCACTAATGTTTATTTGTTGATAGGTTTTGCATTTTATGTTTTGTTAACGACCAGACGTTTCTAATCCTCTGTCTTTGCTTCTCTCAATTGATTTTTCACCTCCCCAGAACCTCCTTTTTTCAACCTGGTTCATAAATGCATTACTAAATTTATACTTGTCCTATGCGCGTTTTCCCATTTCTGTTTTACTTTCTACCTCTTTCAATAGAGTGGGAACTCTGAATGTGATTCTTCTACCTCGTATGGGAATGCATCTCTCCTGCTCTAATATTATTGCGTTTGACCTATTCGGTAAAGGACTTTGATCTTCCTGATATTCAGGGAACGTTTCCGGCTCTCAAAAGTAGGGTAAATATGTCATCAATCTGATGAAACTATTCTTCAGTATCAGCGGCAACACCCTGACATTCTATTGCTGATGTGCTTGCTGTCTTGGTTTTGGCCTCCTGCTGTTTAAGGTTGAAGAACCATCATTGACAGGTTATAACCACTCGTGTTTGAATGTGTGTGTGTGCGTGTGTGTGTGTGTGTGTGTGGAGGAAGGAGCTGCATTTGTCAGCAAGATAATACAGGAACATTTAAAATCTTGAGCGATGGAACACTCCTGTTTAATATTTACATTCACAGGGTCGTTGTACGAGTCAGAGCCAGGGCACAGCACATTCATCTACGTATTAAAAATAAAATATTTTTACACAATCTTTGTCCAAACTCTCCACAGGTATGAGCTTTCTGTTAATTTTCAACATCTGGGTTTTGACTTATCGCCAATAATCCCGTCTACTTCCTTGTAATTTAATTTCTACGTGGTTCCCCTTCTCCTCTTCACTTTCATGGGATATTATAAAACTGCGGCGACATAATGAGTTTCCTTTGTCATCAACGCCCCCTTGTGTTCTCTCACAACCTAATAGCTCTTCCTAGCACTCTTAAACTTTAATTATCGTGTTTCATTAATGTTTCTTTTTTGCTGAGTTGCGATTCACCGTTGTTTCTGCCCTCATTGATTGACAATGCTTTTGAGATTTTCAAATTAGTTTTGAAATTAACTGCATCTTTGGTGCAGTTGCTATAACTTTCTTTCATGATACTGACTAAGAATATAAATATCACCAATTGTAAAATATTGGTGACTGCAACAACCTCAGGTGACAATTGGTCCAAATGCCCCACTTATCTTTGAGGCCGATGACCCCTGTAGGACATGGTGACATGGTGTGTAAAATTATGAGGCGGCCTTTCTAGTGATCTCTGACACCGCAGATTATCAGTGGTGCTGCGTTTTTGCAGTCGACATTCAGACCCGGAAAGAAGATGGGAAAGACCCTCTCAGTGAAAGTGTGGGTGAAAGTGTGGAGGGGGGACATGGTGTCCGCATTGTAAAATGACACCTGTCCACCCTCATAGTCCAGGTAAACCCCGATGTTCCGGGGTTTCACAATTGTCGTGAGGCTGGTCTCAGAGGGAGAGGTACCGGCGACGTATCCTTTCCTTGGTTTCAACCACACGAGCCAGCAGCCAGAATCAGATCTTAGGTTGAATTCCCCTTTCCTGTTGATAGATTCTTGGGCCACTCCCAAACGCCACTCTGTTTTATTGCCAACCCTCACTTCCCAATAATGCTTCCCCGAAGTGAATCCCTCCGCTCCCAAGACGCAGGCGTACTGATCAAAACGCGTCGGGGAGTCAGGGAGCTGCTTTCGAATTCCGCCGAGCCTCACACTGGTCCGGTCCTCAGACAGAACGAGCCAAGGATTCGCTGTGTTCGGATCCAGGGTCACAGAAGCAGGAGCTGGGAGATTATTTAAAAAAAACATTGTCAGTAATTTGGTCCTTGTTTTCATTTATTGAAATGCTTGGTTTATGTTCCTGTAATTTGCAGTCATGAGCGCGAAGGGAGTCTGCTGTCTATTCACTCAAAATGTCCAAATACCTCTGTTCAACCACCATCCACACCCCCAACCCTTCCCACCTCAATATTCTCCGCCGGATGGAAAGCAGTTTCTGTTTCTCCAATCTCTCCATCTAACTGAAGAACCCCATTCTTGATGCAATCCTGATAAATTTCCACCACGCAGTTTCCAATGACTTGCTATCTTCGTAAATGTGTAATTCCCCGCAGGGAGTGCCATATTCCAGCTGAGGAATATTTATCAATCCTTTCCGACAGAAAACCCGAGATCAGACATCGGTCCTTCCCGTAGCCCTAAAACCGGCACATGAGCGCAGTTTTCTCTCGTCTGATTTCTAATACAGAGGGAGCCAGTGAATGGATGACAGAAGCACCGTGGAAGATCCAATTGCAGGAGAATGGGTGTTATAGTTTCAGGTTTGACAGCCGTGTAATGAGGATTAGATATGAACCAAGTGTAGGTCATAGGGATCACTTCTGGGTATATGTAATGGACAGTTTTATATCAGTGGATTTGAAAATAATTTGGATAAGACCTGAGAAAACTGAACCATTTACGATATGAGCTAACATGGAAGACAGGAAGAAGATATGAGTGCACAAGAGTTCAGCAGCAATGAAGTCGATTAATCTAGATTTTGTGTCTTGGAGAGAAAATCAAATAAGATCACAGGGAAGCCCAAAGATAGTTTGGATGTAAATTAAGTTTTGTCCAGACGTCAACCGTATAAAGGAGCAAAGCTCCAGAGGTTAAGAATGTTCGGAGCTCTGAAGTTTACTGTGGATCAAGGTACCTTGAATTTGAAGGAATTGAGTGCGAGAGCTGAGTTAAGGAATGACCAGACGTGTAATTAGCATACGGTCGGAACCCAAATCATATGGAATTTCATTTGCGGATCCTCTTTTGAGGCAACAATTATGTTGTAACATTGAAGTCAAAGGAAATGTACATTCGGCTTAGCAGGGAACGAACAGATAATTCGCTGCAGTTTATTCTACATCTCTGTTCCTGTCCACTTTTACTTTTCTCCCCTCCATCCCCCTGATTTAGAACAGTGCAGTCCTAATGTTGGAGGAATCCAGGAGCAAAGATTGACCACTGAAAAGAGCAGAGGCAAAAGCACAAAATAACAAAATTTTGAGTATGGACGATGTGCACTGCAATGGAGACTTAACCTGCCTCCGACACTTGACGTAACAAGGTGTAGAGCTAGATGAACACAGCAGGTCAGGCAGCATCAGAGGAGCGGGAAGACTGACGTTTCGGGCCTAGGAGAGTCTAAGCCCGAAACGTCAGCCTTCCTGCTCCTCTGATGCTGCCTGGCCTGCTGTGTTCATCCAGCTCTACACCTTGTTATCTCCGACACTTGACATTTTTTTTAAAACACCTATCTACAGCAGCAGAAAACCCAAACCCTGGAATAGAAGGTCCTGGGCCTTTGTGGCTAGGCCTAGCTCAATACAGAGAATAATACACAAAGAGAATAAAAATTAAAACAACGAAACATGGAATGTAATATTTAACCAGTGGAAATATTGGTTAAACCTGTGAAGTGAGAACAGTGAATAAATCATTCTGAGGAAGGGTCACCGGATCCGAAACGTTAACTCTGTTTTCTCCTCCACAAATGCTGCCAGACCTGCTGAGCTTTTCCAGCAACTTTGTTTTTGTTCCTGATTTACAGCATCCGCAATTCTTTAGGTTTTTATTTAGTGAATAAATCAATCTTGGTCAGAGACTAAATGGGAATCTACGTGGAGGTTTAGTTCTAGTTTGTGAAACCGGTTCCAAAGGCAATGCAATAGGTTTCTTCCGTTCTTCAAAATTGTGTTGAAGCAACCTGTGAATATAAACTTTCCCAGAGTCCAAGATGAAAATCGTGTTGGAAAAAAAAACTGCACTGCTCATACAGCGGAATGGGAAATTTACAATGCCACTGTGTAGTATCGCACTTCACTGCGAGCTCCCAAGTTACAGCGATAACGATCTTTTTTTTTAACATGTAACACATGTTGCTTTGCAGCTACAGACTGTGATGACAGCAACCACTTATTTTTCCAAGATGTGACTGATTACAAATTTCTCCTTTACACTGACTATTCAGTTTGCAGGTTTAAGCTGTTCGGTGACATTATAAATGCACCTTCCAATGGTATCAGCTTCGGAGATTAAACTTGAACTGGCGTCTTCTTATTCAAAATTACGGGCCCTAATCACTGCTCCAGATGATCAAATTAATGCGGAATGTTATACAGTGCTGATGGGTTATATTTTGGAGTGAATTGTCATTCTGAACGCAAGCTGGAGACCGTTGATAGAAATAAAGTCTAATCCAACTGTGGTCAACCATCGGGTGGTTCATGAACAGTGCAAATCCATTCAATGTCAGACAGTAGAATAATCTAACTAGTGCTTGTAAAGTGAATGCAAAAAATTGTACATGAAATTATACCGAATTATTTATGGTCGGCTGACCAGGACAATAATTATTCAAGTAACAACATTAGGAAAACATTATCTGGTCCGTTTCAAATTGTTGAAGAAACAAGAAAAAGGTGGTATATATTCGAAGAGAGTTGATGTGAGCAAAATGAATAAGGGTCTGGAATGCACTCTCTGGAAGGGTGGTGGAGGCAGGTTCAATTGAAGCATTAAAAAAAGACACTGGGTTGTTTTCTTTTTGGATAGTAATGATTTGCAAGAATTTGGGGAATAGGCAGGAGATTGGCATACAGATAACAGCCGGACGACGTAATATAGCTAATGCAGAAACGTTGGGGCGAATGGCCTCCTCATGCATCACAACATTTTATGATTCTGTTGTTTTTAGGAAATTTCGATGCACAAATTGACTGTTGTTTTGTTTTGCGTTATAACAATGTTTCCATGTTAAAAACAAACTGTATTGGTGGCAAAGTGCTCAAAAACTATATTTCTTTCTCTTTTGTAATGTTTGTTCTTATCTGGCCAGGAGTTTCATTAATTGCCCTGCCGGTTGCTGGATGTTCCTTAAATTAAGGAATCAGGGAAGGTCCTTAATATATATATGTATATAATATTTTAAACTAGAAGGAAGTAAAAACTTAAAGTGAACAGTTTCAGGGTATTAATGACAGAGAAACTCGGCCGTGATGCATCACCTGTGTGATCTCTTAATTCAGAGACACTTCCAGTGTCCATGGCGACTACGTCTCCTGCAATTACCTGCAATTACAGTTACCCAAAATCCATGCTTGGATATGGGGAAGTGGCTGTAATACAATATTAATTTGAATGGGGGACATTAAACATAATTTTCCAACTTTGGGGATGACACAAAACTAGGAAAAATTTGAATGGTAAGGGGACGGAAAGGGACTTCAGAATGATTTAGATAAGTCAGTGAGTGGGAAAATGCAATACAATTTCTGCACAAGGTGGAGTTCTGGATCTTGCTCGGAATGAAAACAGATTGTAAGCATATTATTTAAAGGGTGATAGATAGGAATATGCTGGTGTACAAAAGAGACTATTCTTGTTCATCAGTGATTGAAAGCAAGCATGCAGGTGCAGCAAGCAGTTAGGAAGACAAATGGTATGTTGGCCTTCTTTGCAAGGAAATTACGGGGGAAAATTGCCTTTCTGCAACTAAACAGATCCTTGGTGTGACCACGGCTCGGACTTCTCATCCGGTACTTGCCACAGAGGGAGTTCATCAAAACGTGCATGTTTATCGTATGTGGAGATATTGGGCCTGCATTCACTGTATTTTAAAAATACGAGAGAAGAACTCATTGAATTGTTTAAAAGTGTGACAGTTCTGAACAGACGAAACGCAAGGATGAGATTCCTTTCACTTGGATACCGAAAGCAACGAGTCAGTATCCCAGGATTCAGGATAGATCATTTCAGACTGAGATGAGAAGAACTTACGTTCGTTCCTCCCTGAGGGAACTATGTAATTCACTGCCACATAACGCTGTGGACGCCGAGTCACTGAATACATTTCAGAAAAACTAGATTTCTGGATCGTATCGAATGGTATATGGAGAGTGTAGGAGTATTGCATTAATGAACAGGATCAGCCGTGGTATTATTGAATGGGCAAGAAAACTCAATGGTCCGAATTGCTTACTTTTGCTCATATTTTAGATTTTTAAAAATGTTTTAATAAACGTTGAAAATCAGATACCATTCATACTTGGAACACTGTTATAATCCCTATACTGTAACTGGGTCAAAATCTTGTAATTCAGTCTCCAGCAGCAGTGTGGTTGTACTGAAATCGTATAGACTGCAGAGACTCAGAAAAGCAGCTCTCTACCACCTTCCAAAGAGCAATTAGCTCTATGCAATAAATGCTGGCCTAAGCAGCAATTCCAACATGTTGTGATCAAATCCGTAACAAAAGAATATATTTAAGTCAACAAGGTGCAGGGCTGGATGAACACAGCAGGCCAAGCAGCATCACAGGAGCAGAAAGGCTGACGTTTCGGGCCTAGACCCTTCATCAGACCCTTTTCTGATGAAGGGT
>NC_063366.1:20285283-20295961 GCF_021869965.1 Rhincodon typus | reverse complement strand
AAAGCAACGACGGTACAAACAGCCCCCTTCCTTGGAGAATCCTCTCAAGATCTGCAAGATTTGCACACCCAGCTTCCTTTGCCAAGTGAACAAATATTACATGGTCCATGTGTCTGCTGTGAATAAAAGGAAGCTCAGTGAATAAATAAGAAAGGTAGCAGATGTGTACCTGGAATGGTTTGCTTTAACGGCAGACTCTGTTGCTGAGACACGGGCAAGCTGGTCTGTACAGATTGAAGAATGATGGTTTTTGCTGGGCTGGTGGTTGGAGCAGTGGTCAGTGTTGTCACAACAACTGGTTTTGGCTGGATGTTTGGCTTGTTGCACATGATGCTATTGGCCTTTGCAGTAGTTTGAACTGGAGCGACGGAGAAACAAAAGTGAAGTCACAGAAAACATCAGACCTCCTGCACTGCTAATTAGACTGCAAAAATTAATACCACATTCTCCAATTGGACCACAAATTCTAAAACCCAACACCCAGCTCCATTACTACACCCGACTGCAACGGTCAGGAATTTCGCTCAAAATATTCTCTTTTGTGGAGGATTAGACCAAGCCTCACTACACCCCTAGCATGATGAAAGCAGCAAATAGCACCAAGTTACAAGGAGAATGTAAGTAGTGCATGGTACAGTGGGTTACTGACACTGGTCTTCCACTCCTTGGCCCTGTGCTCAAACAACAGTCAGAATGATTCCTATGAAAGACTCCTATGCCTGAAGGGTCAGTCTGTCTCAATCAGTTTGGATGGCAGCATGAAACAACTCTCAATTCAGCACCAACTGGTGCATCATTAGGGCGTTTGTCTCAAGCAGAGGCTGAGGCACGTTCTTGAGGACCAAAAGAAGGAACCTAACACTACTTCAGAGCAATGTTTTCTCTGCTTGATTAATCAGACATTAGCAATGATTCATTTAGTTCAATTGTATATCTTAGTGTTTTAGGTTCCACAGGAACCTCCTCCCACTTTCCTCTATCCAACAATCCCTTCTGCTTCTTTCTCCCTTATCTACTTAGAGCTTCTTCTGAAACATATCCATGCTTTTGTCCTCAACTACTCCTGGGTTTCAACCACACTCTGGGTGAAAAAATGTTTCTTCTGAATGATCAAAACAGATATTTGTGGTTTCAGATTCAGAATCAGATTCTGAAGTCATGTTCATTTTGCTTCCAGCAAGTAGGAAGGTCCCTTGTCTATTCTCTTGAAGCCCTTGGTAATTTTGAAGATTTCAGGTCACCAATAATATCTACCCACACCCTATCCCTATCCCCATCCCCATCCCCATCCCCATCCTTCTTGCTCTGAATGAGAAGATCACTTTCCTAATAATTATAACCTCAGGTCTAATCTCATTCTGGTAGATCATTTTTGTACTCTTAGTGACTCGGCACACTTTTCAATAAAACGGAGAGCAAACAGTTCACAGGCCTGCAGTGTGATCTCACTATGGTTCCTGGATACATGATAACAAATTCTATTCCTTAACAACTCCATGGATTTCTCCAATATGAACTGAGGTGGTTCAGCACTTTTTGTTTCCCTACAGAAGTGACCATTTATCACTTGGCAGGCAAACCTCAGTGGAAGTGTAATAAAATTCTCCGTGTAGCATTAATATAGTGTGGAGCTGGAGGAACACAGCAGGTCAGGCAGCAGAGGAGCAGGAAAGTCATTGAGTCCTGATGAAGGGTGTAAACCCGAAACATCAACTTTCTTCCTCCTCTGATGATGTCTGACCTGCTGTGTTCCTCCAGCTTCACACGGTATTGACTGTAACTACAGCAAATGCAGACCTTACTATTGCCTATTCTCTGTGTAGCATGTAGGTTAAGCACGAGACATAACTGGTTCCATTTGCCAACCTGGAGACTGCAACTGTCAGGAATTTCACTCAAAATATTCTCTCTTTCGGAGGATTAGACCAAGCCTCGCTCTCAAAACATCACTGTATTTTTGGAAAAGGTTACATTTTATCAATTAAAGAATGCCATTTACTTGCTGGTCCTTGTTTGACTGGCGAGGTCCCATTTTCCTTTTTCACCACACTGAGCTGGACAGTGTTCAGTGGTGGGTTGAGAACATCCCCAAATACACAGGGTGGTGTAGGAGGATCCTCAGTTTTCACAACCGGAAGAGTTGGTTCCGTGTTTACAGTCTGATGAGGCTTCGCATTGGAAAAGAAAAGGAAACAGTGTCTTGACACGACTGGTACAATTTGACACAAATAGCTTGTTTCTCATTCTTCTCAAAGACCCGACTCCATGCCCATACATTAGCTTTCCCTGGATGATGAGGGGTTGGGCATCTCGGACCCTGGCCACTCCTAAAGGCACTCCTAAAGCGAGCGATTTTGGCTAGTGTATAGAGAGATGTAGGTGTTTGGGTAATTCCCCAATTAAGACCACACTATAAGTGACTGGGAATTATATTACTCAATCTGTATCCATCACTCCTTCCCCACATTTACATTCTAGACTGCCCTTCAATCACTTTTACTGTACACTTTCTACCACACTGTACTTTGCTGTACTTTTAGTCACAGATCTGATGAGCTGCAGCTCAAAGATAAAATAAGACTCTGCAGACTAACTGCTGTTGTGCACTGTTTGAATAGACCTGTGAAATCTGCTGTAAATCCTGCCTCTAGCTCTGTCATTGATAAAGTGGTGTCAATAGACTCTTTGGATTTTCATTTCTGATCCAGATATGCATTTTGTGCCAATGCTGTTGCACCTATCACATAGGCCAGAGGACCGCTAAGCAACATTGTAAGATATTGCTCTCTCTTTCACCTCAGCCCAAATGTTTGAGGGGAGGTGGGGGGGATATGCTGAATTAATTTTTGCTCCCTCTGGATGAGGCAAGAGCGCAAGAGGATGCAAGAGAGAAAAAAAAAAAGAGAGAAAGGGCTCAAAGGCAGGGTTACCATAGTAACCATGTCACCAGCTGTCCAGAGGCAGGAGTGGTTAACAGGAAAGGTTTGCTCCACAGTGATGAACGCTTGACAAAGGTGCCCTTCATATTCCATTTTAGAAAGACAGATCTGCAATTACCAGCAGTCTGTGGAAGAGCATCAAATGGGAAGGTGATCTCAAGTGATCCTTCTATTGGTCAGTGAGAACTTCTGGAATTATAGACCACAGGATGAGGCCCTTTGGCCCATAAGGTCTGCAGCAGATTTTTGGTATAGGTCACTAATTCATCCTTCTCCCCTTGCTCTTTTCCCATAGCCCGCAAATTTTTTTCCTCCATGTCTACATCTAATTCCCTTTGGGGAAAGGAAGGTTCAGCCATGTTCTCCAATTGGATGCATGTCTGGAGGACTTTCTGATTTGAAAGAGGAGCAATTATTCATCTTCAGAGAAGCTCGCGCTGAGCTTTTGAAGGACAATGTGTATACAGAGGTTTCAGAAACAAAGGAGGATGGATGGAAAGAAAGTAATCTCAACAAATTTCCTTTCCATTATCTCAAACGCACATTAAATATGACAATCGATTCAAGATGGCATTAACTAGGTAGTGTACAAACCTATTTGCTCACCTGAGGAAAAAGGGGCATGTCACACGAGGAAGCAAGTGAAGAATCTGAGCAGCGTGAGGATCCCGGTGAAAGTGGTTCCAACTTCACTCGCAGGTCTGCGGCAGAAAGCACAGTTTAGCTTTAATGAGGAAGGATCACCGGACCCAAAACGTTAACTCGGATTTTTCCTTCACAGATGCCGCCAGACCTGCTGAGCTTTTCCATTTTGTTTTTGTTCTAGCTTTAATTAATACTAACATTGACTTGAGTCATTTAAGCAAACATTTGGTTACAGCAACATGTACCCACGCAATTCCTACTGACAAAGCCCACACCTCAAGTGTTAGCTCAGATGATGTCGGAAGAGGCACAGGATCAGCAGCATTCCTGAGAGGTGTGGACAGGCAGCTGCGGTTAAGTTATCTACTCCAGTCTCTGCAAACATACAACTTCACATGACTTCACAAACAGATTCTAAAACACCCACAGCATTTAAAGCTGTCCCCTAACCCCCAATCTGTTGAGGGCACTATATGAATGCAAGCTGCTGCTTTTCTAGGTGGTCTTTTCACTAACTGCTGCAGGCCTTTGCATACTGACTGCATGCTCTGCATTACATCAGCAGAGGTCGTGACATGGGGCATGAATGACTAATTGGAATTAAGAATGCACCACATAGAACATAGAACATTACAGCGCAGTACAGGCCCTTCGGCCCTCAATGTTGCACCGACCTGTGAAACCAATCTGAAGCCCATCTAACCTACACGATTCCATTAGCATCCATATGTTTATCCAATGACCATTTAAATGCCCTTAAAGTTGGCAAGTCTACTACTGTTGCAGGCAGGGCATTCCACGCCCTTACTACTCTCTGAGTAAAGAACCTACCTTTGACATCTGTCCTATATCTATCACCCCTCAATTTAAAGCTATCTCCCCACGTGCTAGCCATCACTATCCGAGGAAAAAGGCTCTTGCTGTCCACCCTATCTAATCCTCTGATCATCTTGTATATCTCTATTAAGTCACCTCTTAACCTTCTTCTCTCTAACGAAAACAGCCTCAAGTCCCTCAGCCTTTCCTCATAAGACCTTCCCTCCTACCAGGCAACATCCTGGTAAATCTCCTCTGCACCCTTTCCAATGCTTCCACATCCTTCCTATAATGCGGCAACCAGAATTGTACGCAATACTCCAAGTGCGGCCGCACCGGAGTTTTGTATAGCTGCAACATGACCTCATGGCTCTGAAACTAAATCCCTCTACCAATAAAACCTAACACATCGTACGCCTTCTTAACAACACTATCAACCTGGGTGGCAACTTTCAGGGATCGATGCATGTGGACACCAAGATCTCTCTGCTCATCCACACTACCAAGAATCTTACCATTAGCTCAGTACTCTGCATTCCTGTTACTCCTTCCAAAGTGAATCACCTCACACTTTTCCGTATTAAACTCCATTTGCCACCTCTCAGCCCAGCTCTGCAGCTTATCTATGTCCCTCTGTAACCTGCAACATCCTTCCGCACTATCCACAACTCACCGACTTTAGTGTCATCCGCAAATTTACTAACCCATCCTTTTAAGCCCTCATCCAGGTCATTTATAAAAATGACAAACAGCAGTGGCCCCAAAACAGATCCTTGCGGTACACCACTAGTAAGTGAACTCCAGGATGAACATTTCCCATCAACCACCACCCTCTGTCTTCTTACAGCTAGCCAATTTCTGATCCAAACCGCTAAATCACCCTCAATCCCATGCCTCCGTATTTTCTGCAATAGCCTACTGTGGGGAACCTTATCAAACGCTTTACTGAAATCCATATACACCACATCAACCGCTTTACCCTCGTCCAACTGTTTGATCACCTTCTCAAAAGAACTCAATAAGGTTTGTGAGGCATGACCTACCCTTCACAAAACCATGTTGACTATTCTTAATCAAATTATTCCTTTCTAGATGATTATAAATCCTCTCTCTTATAATCCTTTCCAACACTACCCACAACCGAAGCAAGGCTCACTGGTCTACAACTACCAGGGTTGTCTCTACTCCCCTTCTTGAACAAGGGGACAACATTTGCTATTCTCCAGTCTTCTGGCACTATTCCTGTAGACAATGACGACATAAAGATCAAAGCCAAAGGCTCTGCAATCTCCTCCCTAGCTTCCCAGAGAATCCTAGGATAAATCCCATCCGGCCCAGGGGACTTATCTATTTTCACACTTTCCAGAATTGCTAACACCTCCTCCTTATGAACCTCAATCCCGTCTAGTCTAATAGCCTGTATCTCAGTATTCTCCTCGACTACATTGTCTTTTTCCTGTGTGAATACTGATGAAAAATATTCGTTTAGCGCCTCTCCTATCTCTTTGGACTCCACGCACAACTTCCCACTACTGTCCTTGACTGGCCCTAATCTTACTCTCGTCATTCTTTTATTCCTGACATACATATAGAAAGCTTTAGCGTTTTCCTTGATCCTACCTGCTAAAGACTTCTCATGTCCCCTCCTGGCTCTTCTTAGGTCTCTCTTTAGGTCCTTCCTGGCTAACTTGTAATGTTTTATGGAAACTGGTTACACCCAAGCGCAAGCAATATTTTGAAAATTTGGAAATGAAGTGGCAATTACATTTGCCAGAATAGGTTAAGCTTTGGGAGAGAGCACTGTTAAATCAAAGGCCAATTGAAGTTACAAGATGCATAAGAGCAGCACATCCAGAAAGTGATCATCTTGAGATAACAAAGGTGTAGAGCTGGATGAACACAGCAGGCCAAGCAGCAAGAGGAGCAGGAAAGCTGACGTTTCAGTCTAGACCCTTCTTCAGAAATGGGGGAGGGGAAGGGGATTCTGAAATTAATAGGGAGAGAGGGGGAGGCGGATAGAAGATAGATAAAGGAGAAGATAGTGCCTGCTGTGTTCATCCAGCTCTACACCTTGTTATCTCAGATTCTCCAGCATCGGCAGTTCCTACTATCTCAGCGATCATTTTGAGTTTTTTTAATGATGGAAGAGCCAGCACACAGACTGGAGAAAGTAGCCACACATAAACGTTCAAAATACCTACCAGTTTTAGGCATTAATTCTATGATATGCAGTTTTATGAAAGTTTCTAACAAAAGGAAAGCATAGAGACTTACATAGAAACATCTGAATTTGTGCAGGCATAGGCCATTCAGCCCCTCAAGCCAGGTCTGCCATTCAGTAAGGTTATGGCTGATCCAATGGCAGCTGGTGGCCTTAGCTGCATTTGCTGCTTGTCACCACCCCACCTCCCGAATAACCCTCAACTCTATTCTATGTCAGCTGCTATCTCACTCGTCTCGGAATCAAAATGCTCTTGGTTCAAGTTCAACTCAAACTCTGGAGTTTGAGCATAAAAATCAAGACCAATATTCCAAAGTAGTATTGCACAGTCGGGAGTGACCTCCTTTGAACATTAAACTGATGTTTCACTTGCTTGGTCAAGTGATCTCATGGCACCATTTTGAAGAACTGGAGTTTTGCCCTGATGACCCAGTAAATATTTCTCACTTAATCAAAATCACAAAAAAAAACCCAAAACAGACTGTTTTCGTTAGGCATTGCTGTTTGTGGCCGTTTGCAGAGTGCAAGCTAGTTGCCATAATTCCAATATTGCACTTCAAAATGACTTTAGCGCCTCTAAAGACATTTGACATGTCTGGTGGCTGCAAAAGGTGCAACCTAAATGCACTTTTTTCTTATTTGTAGATATAAAACCTGACTAAGTCAGTCTTGAACATTTCACCTAAGAATACTCCCCATTCACAGAGCTTCTCGCAACACTTCAGAGGTCAGGGCAATAAGTACAGCTTGCAGTGCACTGTTTGGTCAACATCTATTTACGTGCAGCCAGGTATCATAGCAACAGTCAAACAGGTAACCCGCTCTGGGTGACCAGATGGCAGGAATAATGATGTCCTAGATACCGAAAGCTGTATTAATTTGCTCTTCTTTCAAACATGCTGGCATGCCAAATGCCATTACGCCCCGGCAGAGCCCAGGAATGACAGTCTAGCCGGAGGTTGGGAGTGGATCTTGAACCCTCATCCTCCCGACAGAGTCGAGGACGTCATACCAATTATTACCACTGAGTAAAATCTTGCCTCAAGTATATAATCCAATGACTCACCTTTTGTACAGGAAGGTGACTGCTCCAATTCCTTGGTTCAAGTTTAACTACAAGTGATTACCTGAATAAATGTCTCCATTGATCTGACTCCAAGGTAAGTCTGATGTTTCAATGTCCATATTCAAATTCAAATCCAAATCCAAATCCAAACTTGTGTTGAACTGAAAAGTAAATGTAAATATAAGGTGGTCAACATCACAAGAATTGATGAACCAGGTGCTATTAAAGATGATTTGTTTATATATTATCTGTCAGGCCCTCCAGACTCAGCAAAAGGTGCTTGAGTGTCATCAGGCTGCATTAGAAGTGCCAGAAATGTCAGCTGACATGCCTGCACACCAAGATCCTATTATTAAGATGACTTTGATTAAGATGAGACACAAATGCAGGCCAAATTGCCCCCAGAGCTCCCTCTCTCGTCTTCAAATAGTGCTGCTACATCTTCTAAATACATTTGAATGAGACAGACTTCGTTAAATTGCCACACAAAAGACAGCACCTTTGGCAATACAGCACCCTCCCAGTGTTACACTCAAGTGTCAGTCTCAGGCAGGGGACTTCACTAACCGGTACAGTGCTCAAAATCTGGACTGTAACTTGTGTTCTGCATGTGCAGCAAGTAGCCACATCTTCCCTGGACAACCCTCAAGGGCTGACAAGGTTTTTACTGGAAGGTTGAACCTGGGACTTTCAGTTACCAGGCTGTGTTTTATGCTCGCAGGCTACCAGGTGGAGAGAGAGAGAAAAAGGAGAGACTGCTTACAGAGAATCCCTACGGCATGGAAGCAGAACCCCTGCAACACCCCCCGCCTCCAAACCTTTAACTGTCAACTGGGAGGCAACCTTCACATGGTCCTCCTGGTAAAGTTAGCACCCGGACTTGAAAACCTGCAAATTAATGCTGTCGACGTGACTGAAGCCTGGCCACTAGATTCCCGGCCTGGAGGAGGAGAGTGCACAGGATATCAAAACCAGGGGACATATTCCTTCTTGACTTTCATGGTTTCACCATGGCATCTTGAGTTTATACATTGCCCTCGGATAGGTCTCCAATTGGTTCACAAGTTTGTGTGTGCGGCTCTCTTAAGATGGAAAGCAGCCAAGCTGCAGAAAAGACAAAGCATTCTTGAACTTAAGTACTGGTACCTCAGTGACGTTATCAAAGCAGCGAAAGAGATCAGTAGAATCATCCATCTCCTCCATTGTTTCACAGTCATACAGACAGGCATCTGAAAAAAAGAAAATGACTTTGATTATTAACGTTTCCATTCCTCAAGTTAAATCTTCATCCTGCACACACAGACCCTTATAGCCTCACCCATCGTCTCCTTGTAATCCTTCTCCAACCTTAGGCTCCAACTTGATTTTTCCACCCTAGCTATTCCTTACACTGCACAAAGAATCAGAAAAATACCTTATTCAGCCCATTCAACTTTTGCCAGCTATTTAAAGGCTGCCAACAACAAAGACCCATCACACCCCGGTAACGATCTCCTACAACCTTTTTCCTCAGGCAGAAAATAGAGAAGCCTGAACACACACACGAGCAGGTTCAGGAACCGCTTCTTCCCAGCTGTTATCAGACTAATCAATGGACTCTCTAGCCTCAAACAATGCTGATCCTGCTAACGTTGATCATTCCTAGCACGATGTAACCTTTATGCCTCTGTCTGCATCTTTTTGATCTGTACATTCTTTGTTTACTATGATCTGCCTGTACAGCTCATAAACAAAGCTTTTCACTGTACTTCAGTACACATGACAATGAAAAAATCAATCCAATCAGTAGCACCCCGCTGGTTTTGCTCAAAAAAGAACTGATATAATGAAATTTGTTATCGAATATCAGAGTTTTCGGACAATGCATTGCAGATCACAACTCAGTTTGCACTTAGCTCTCTCTGGATCATTTCCTGAAGACCCTCCTGCCACTGGAAACAGTTTCTCCTTATTTAGTTGCATCAACACACATGATAAAAGCTTTCAGGTAGCACATGGCGGAAATTTCCATCTTTACAAAATCTTCTTCAAATCATCTTCCAACTCAACTTCCAACTTCCTCATCCTTCAAGGCAAACCATTTTTACATTTCGTAAGATAAGAATTCAATAGAAATGAAAGAGAATGAGAGTGTTGCATTTTTCACCTTCCAGAATTTGAAGTGTGCAAGACACGAGGAACTGAAATGGATCTATGCTTACAGGCTGCACACAGTAAACGAAGTCAGTTTGCACAAGCTGTCATCTATCCAACCATAGTCACAAACATGCTTACATGGAGCAAGAGAAGCAGAGAGTTTTTCTGAGGTTCTGCCAAATACTGAGCAGTGTGCAAGAAAAATCTGTCATCAATTTATCAGCCAAACTGTGCTCGAAACCAACAGTAGTCCACTCTCAACCCAGACACAAAACGTATGATAAGGCTATGGACTGGTTACTCAAGTTTTGACGGTCTGCTGAAGTCATATTCAACCAATCCCTGACAAGACTTCACCTCACAGCCACAGAGTCATTTAACAATTGTCGTAGATCGAGCTGGCCGAGGTGGACCACAGCGCACATGCTCCATCTTACGATGACCGTTATGGTACCTTATTCTAGCCAGTAAGGGGCAGTAGTGAGCTAGGTAACTACTTCTAGAACAACCAAACATACAACTTTTGACTCCTACAATGGATAAATTCTGCTGGTTTTATATGAGTGTTTGATCCAGCTTAACTATTCATTACCTGTAGGAACAGGAACAGGAGGAAGCCATTCAGCCCCTCAAGCCTGTCCTGTATTCAATGAGATCATGGCTGACCTGTGGCCTAAACCCATTTATCACCTTTGCCCTGTATCCCTTAATACACTTGGCTCAAAAAACCTGGCAATCACAGCTTTCAAATTAACAGTTGCTATTTGTGGGAAAGAAATCCATACTCCTACCAGGAGACAGGAAGAACTGCCAATGTTGGAGTCAGAGATAACAGAGGTTCTTCCTGTCTCCTGG
>NC_063366.1:20263028-20284883 GCF_021869965.1 Rhincodon typus | reverse complement strand
CCTGGCCTGCTGTGTTCCTCCAGCTCCACATTGTTATCTCATACACCTACCATCTTTTATGCGTAGAAGTGTTTAAGGTGGAGATAGTTGGACAGGAGGAGAAAAACGATAGAACTTTCTAGGTGCACTTTGAAAGTCATAATTGGCCTGCTGCAATTCCTCTCAGAGGAAGCATGGACAATCACAGGCCTGTGTCAAAGATAAGGGGACAAAGAAAATGACTGTTATTGGGGTAATTAGGAAAAGGTGATGAGGCTTCTTCTGCAATAGAGGCACAACTGACAGCTGAAGAATTCAGTACGTGACTGGATGGCTTGTGCAAAAAGTAGGAAGGATGGTGTGAATGCGACACCAACCTCTTCCATTCCAGGAGGGTTCTAGTCACACACATACGATTACGTAGGATCAATTACTGCAGATGCTGGAATCTGTACTGTAAACAGCAAATGCTGGAGATCACAGTGGGTCAGACAACATCCATGGAGAGAGAGTAAGCTGACATTGAGTTTAGATGACTCTTCATCAGAGCTGAAGTGAACTGTGGAGGGGACAGCATTTATGCCAGACTTGAAATAACAGACAGTGCCCACAGGGAGCGGGGGAAAGCAGGAAGAGGACATGGTGACAAGCTAAAAGAAAGGGAAGAAGTATTAGCTGGTTCGCAGTTTAGAGGTGTTGAACTCAATATTAAGTACAGAAGGCTTAAAGTGCCGAGTCTGAAGATGAGATTTTGCTCCTCCAGTTTGCGCTGTGATTCACTGGAACACTACAGCATGCCGAGGACAGACAAGTGGGCACACGAGCAGGATGCAGTGTTAAAATGACCAGCTACTGGAAGGTCGTGGTCCTACTTGCACACAGACCGAAGGTGTTCCACAAAGCGGTCACCCAGTCTGTGTTTGGTTTCTCCAACATAGAAGAACAGGCCACATTGGATGCAGCAAATACAGTAAACAGGTGAAATACTGCCCTTGGATTGGAAGCAGGGAGGTGGTGAAAGGGAAGATATTGCACCTTGTGGTTACACGGGAAGTTGCCGTCGGAAGGGGGATGGTGCTGTTGATCGTGGAACGGACTAGGGTGTCCTGGAGGGAATGATCCCTGTGAAATGCAGACAGGGGACTGTGTTTGGTGGTGGTGTCCTGTTGGAGTTGTCTGAAATGGCACGGAATGAACCTTTGAATGCGGAGGCTGGTGGGATGAAATGTGAGGACAAGGGGAACCGATCACGCTGTTGTGATTGACGGGAAGGGGACAAGGGTGGAAGCATAGGTGATAGGTTGGATGCAGTTGAGGGCCCTGTCAGCCACAGTGGGTGGGAAACCACGGTTATGGAGAAGCAAGCCACGTTAGCAGCGCTGTTTTGGAAGGTGGCATCATCCAAACAGATGCGGCATAGGCGAAGGAACTGGGAGAATGGGATGGAGTCCTTGCAGGACGTGGGGTGTGACAAGCTGCAATGAAGATAGTTATGGGAGTCAGTGGTTTTGTCGTGATGGCAGTGGATAGTTTATTCCCCAAAATGGAGACAGAGATATAAAGGAAAGGAAGGGAATTGTCGGAAATGGACAATGTGAAATTTACAGAGGAGTGGAAATTGGATGCAAAATGAATGACATTTTCAAGGTCCTGGCGGGATTATGAAGCGGCACTGAAGCTGTCATTGATGTACTGAAGAATGAGTTGTGGGATGGGACTGGTGTCAGACTGGAACAAGGGTCGTTGCACATACCCCATAAAGAGGCAGGCATAACTGAGACCTATGCAGGCACCCATAGCCACTCCTTTGACTTGGCAGGAGTGAAATGTATTAAAGGAGAAAGTGTTCAGAGAATTGTGTGGATGATGCAAAAGATGAAGCGATACTGAGGACTGGCGCAGCTTTGAGGGTGTAGAGTGGAGTCAAGTGGGCACATATGCTGGCACATGGCATTAATTGCCCAATGTAGCCTATTTTACATTGGAGAAACCAAACGCAGACTGGGTGACCATTTTGCGGAACACCTCTAGTCTGTCCGCAAGTAGGACCCCAACCTTCCCACAGTCGATCATTTTAACACAGCGTCCTGCTCGCATGCCCACTTGTCTGTTCTCGGCATGCTGCAGTGCTCCAGTGAATTACAGTGCGAATGGGAAGAACAACGTACTAGGCACTTTACAGCCTTCTGGACTTAATACTTCAACACTCTCAAATTGCAAACCAGCTCCTATTTCTTCCCTTTCTTTTAGCATGTTATCATGTCCTTTCCCCCCTCCTCCCTGCCCCCCAACCCAGTGGGAGTTGTCTGTCCTTTCAAGTCTGGCAGTTAGACACACCATTGTTGTGCCACTCCCCTCCACATTTCACTTTGGCTCTGGTGAGGAGTCATCTAGACTTAAAAGGTTAGCTTGCTCTCTCTCCATGGATGCTGTCTGGCCCACTGCGATCTCCAGGATTTGCAATGTTGTGTGTGAAAACAATGTGCAACAACATTAGTTTACCTCCATAGTCACTGGTCAAAATTTTGGAATACCCTCTCTACCAAAATTGTTGGTGCACCCAAACTACACTGACTGCAACAGCACCACATTCTTGAAGGCAACTAGGGAAAGGTGATAAATGCTGATATAACATAGCCCGAGAATGAATAGAAATGAGTAACATTTATTGTGATAACAGTGTTAGTGAATTGTAATAGAACAGTAGACTGAGAATCAATAAAAACTGAGCAACAGGTTTTAAAGTACTTTTGTGTAAAAATGCAGAAGAACATAATATTTTTGAACAGTTTTCTACTCCATGTACAAAATAACGGTTGTGACTATTCACTTACCTGTTGTTGGCTAATAATTCATTACAATTAATCCTTTGGCTAAGAAATGATCTGAAATGATGGCCCAGTGATATTATCACTGGACTGTTAATTCACAAATTAAGAAACCCATGTGACATTCTGGAGACCTGGGTTCAAATCCCACCATGGAAGATGGTGGAATTTGAATTCAATAAAAACCTGGATTTAAGAGTCTAATTGACGTCACATATTCCATTCTACCTCCAAGGTGCCACCGAGTGAGAAAGTTGGGTCACAGCTTAATGTCATGCTCTGGACTCTGTGCAACATACCCTAATTTCTGGAACAGAAGTTGCAGACCTCAAAAAAGATCAGCAAGCACCTACATAAATACAGCATTTCTCTACCAAGTACTTCTGTCACCTTTATTGCCAAAAAAAATGATAGGCTTTCAAAAGGATTATACACTTTTCACTGTTAAATCAGGCTCGACCAGGCTTGTATTCCCTTGAACATTGCTGATGATTGAAGGAATCACATAAACTGAGGTGTCTGAAATGAATAAAGGTCTGGAGTGTTGCAAGAATTTATCTTCTCTTTTGCGAGAAAATAGAATGAGAGTACATCATCTTGAGCTAGGTCACAGGGGCAAACTGACAATGCATTTCTTTGCACAGTACAAACAATTTGGACCTCTACGCCCCCTAAAAAAGCCCACTGAGGTAGAGGAGCAATTTTAATTCAGCAAGAGCATCAATGATTTAAGAGCTGAGGTAGGTGAATAGGATCAGGATACAGATCATCTGAAATTGATCCAAGTGTTGAAATAACCTCAAGGGAATGAACAGCCTACTTTTGTTCCTAAGCTCCTAATATTTCTGCTGGCTTCAAAACTACACTGCCCTCACAATTAGAGACCATTTCTATCAATGACAATCGAGGAGGAGATGGGCCAGCAGTCAGCTTAAATCCAGCAATAATCACACTAACTCTAAATCACATTTAGTGGAGTCTCTACATCCCGTGGAACAAGGCCTGGCACAGAAGACTTTCCAGTAAACAGGGTCTCAAACAGGATTCACCTGTGCTACATGAGTATACTTTCACAAAAGAGAAATACACTCTGCACTTGCACAAAGACTTGGAGGTGTGCTGTAGAAAGGCAAGTTAATAAACTAAACAGCTACGAGTCACCATGCCTGACTGCCTTGGCACCCTCCAATTTATTTTTACAGTATTTGGCTGATGCAAGCAAGTGCAGGGACTCTTGCCTTATTCTTGAGTGGCGGAACATGAGTAATTTAAAAAGGGATGCCCACAAAGGAACTGTTGAGTTGCTTAGTTTAGAAGGAACATTGCTGATCCAGTCATCATTCCTCATTTCACTTCTTTAAGATATCACCTGTTTTGAATACAGTGGCTGTGTAACTCAATTAGCAATCTTAAGAACTAAGTGAAATAAATATCTAGGGAATGCCAGTTCAAATTCACCAAGCACCCACTTTGTAACAGCAGTCTGAGAATTGCCTGTTCACGATCCACAGGGTACAAGTTGAGAGCATCAGTTTTTTTCCTGAATCACAAATATATAAGCATTGTATAAATACAGGTGATTCCTCACTATTACTCGCACCCGATCTACAAGCATTGGGAGGTGTAGAGGTGGAGTCAAAGCTGCTTAAACACAGAGTCAAGCCATAACATCATTCATACAAAGCAGACACAAGGTTATCACTTTACATTTTTCAAGTCATCTGGTTCATGCTAAATGGATGGGACAAGCGTTTGTAGTTACCTTGATTTGCTTAATAACTAGGTTACACAAATGTAATCACTCCTGGGTGGAGTGCGCCTATTGGCCCTGGTACTTTCAGATTCCCAGAGTACTCCATAGGTCACATATACCAGGTGCAATACCAAAATAAAGCTGTGAGCTTTAACAATGTTTGGAAGTAGAAAACTCACTTTTCTGTTTAAACTGGGTTTCTGCCAATCTAAGGTGACCGTGGGATACTAGTACAGGTGACCAAAGCCTTGGGAAAACAGCTAGGTTTTAAGACCTGTCTTATGAGGGAGAAAAAAAAGAGAGAGGGATTCAGAGGATTCAACTCACCACTTAAATTTTAAAGAGATCACTTAAAGATCAAGTTAAAGTCTCTTGGACAATAATATCAGGGCAAACAAACATGAAGGAAAAGGGAAACCTGAGGAAATGAGGAGTCTGCCCATGGCGAGGAGCACACATCTGCATGCACTACATACCTAAGATGGTGGTGAAAGAATAATATGAATTTACTTTTGCATGACTGGAACATAAGTAATACAAGCTTTAAAACTTTGCAGTCATCACACATGACTTTGCAATAATTTTCACAGGCTCAGATTCTGCATTAGAACAAAAGAAATAATCATGTACTGGGTTCAAGCAACAAGACTCAAAGTTATGTTACAGTCAAGGGGTAGTAATGTTCAAAAGAGAATCACTTAAATAAGTGAAGTGAAAAGAACAAAACTTCAAGGCGACAAGGGGTAAAGCAGATAAGTTGGGCTAAACACACAGCTCTGACCAAGAGCCAGCACAATGACTGAACAGCCTTTGTTTTGCATCACTCACAGCACAAGTACTATATTATGACAAACTGATGATTACAATTATATGGTAGCAAATGAGAGGCGGATTGCAGGTAATGAGTTATTTTAGAGCCCATTTGTGTTTTTATTCTTTCATGGGATTTGAGCAATATTGGCAAGTCCATCCCTAAATAGCCTGGAATGCCTGGAGGGAAGATGGAATTGCTCAATTTCTGGTTCAATGATGTTTCAGGTCGATGACATTAAACTCCAAAGGGTTGACTGTTTCTCAGTCGATAGATGCTGCCTGGTCCAAGTATATTCAATGCTTTCCATTAACCTGCTCCACTCCCCTGCTTATTTCTTCACTCAAGTATTAAATGATAAGTAGTTTGGGAATTCAAGTGCACAGGTTCTGTTCTGAGGCAGGGTCACGTTAACTGATTTCTCTTCACACATGCTTCCAGACCTGCTGAGCTTTTCCAGCAATTTCTGTTTCTCTATCAAGTAAACAGGTACTGTATATTGTTCTGCGACTAAGCACAACCCTAAAACATGCTCAGCACATCCAATGACATGATGTGTAGTTTTTCTGTGGGGCAGTTTTAACAGAAAGCTTATTTTATAGATTTGAGAGTTTGTTTTTACAGAGTGAGGTCAATGCACTCACTGAATGTGGTGGAGCCTGATTCAATGGCAATCAGTGAAGGGGAAGTAAGTATGTACAGCCCTTTAAAGAAGAAATAAAATTGAAGGGCTACTTGCAGGGAGATGTGTGGAAACAACCGGATAACTTGTGCATATAGTCAGCACATCAGTGGGCCAAGTGGCCTCTTTCTGTATCGTATGAATAGTTTACACTCTTAAAGTGACTTTGGCATAGCTAAACATCACAAGATTCTGCACAGGAACATTAAAAAACAAACTGCAACAGAGTCACATAAGAACATATTCCGTCAAATGATCAAAAGTTTGGTCAAAGTTATATCCCCAAGTGACCAATAATTGTATATTACATTCTAGGTAGTGACCAGTAAGTTATTGTTTGAAGTAGACAATATTTGATATTCCAGTTACTTACAAACATACTGATTAGTCGTTCTGGGGCCCTCTTGAGGCACAGAGGTAGTATCCCTACTCCTGGACTGGGATAGTCACAAAAGTTTATAAAATCACGAGGGGCGTGGATAGGATGAATAGTCAAGATCTTTTTCCCAGGGTAGGGGAGCCCACAACTAGAGGACATGATTTAAGGTAAGAGGGTAAAGATTTAAAAGGGACCGAAGGGGCAACTTTTTCACTGTATGTGTGTCTGTGTGTAGAATGAAGTGCCAGAGGAAGTGGTGGAGGCTGTTACAATTACAACATTTAAAAGGCATCTGGATGGGTAACATGAATAGGAAGGGTTTAGAGGGATATGGGCCAAATACTGGCAAATAGGACTAGATTGATTTAGGATATCTGGTCGGCACGGACTAGTCAGACTGAAGGGTCTGTTCCCGTTGTCCGGGTTCAAGTACCACCTGCTCCAGAGGTGTGTGACGACAGTGCTGAACAGGTCGATTATAAAAATAGGTTAAATTAAAGAGTAAGAGTAAAGGAATTGTAATAGGTCATGCAACCCCTCAAGACTGAACCCCTCAAGACTGCTCGGTCATTCAGTAAGATCTGACTGATCTTGCTGTGAATAAAGCAAAAAGACTCTACGGTTTTGGAAAAAAAAAGCCAAAACTTTAGAACAAAAAAAGCTAGAATAAAAAAAAAACTGTACTGCATATACATTATACTTTAACAGCCAAAATTAACATGAAGTAAATATGGGTTAATAGACAAATTGGAGTGATCACTTTACAGAGCATATCAAAAACCACATGCACACAAGTCAGATCCCATGAATTTCTCAGTAATCTTCCAGACATTAATGACACTGTGGGTCACCAACTATTAAACCCTGTTTCTTTTATAAGGGATTCCAATTCTACACTGGGACTTCAGTTCAGAACTCCAAAACATTGCTGCATCAATAACTGCTCACATCCTAGTAATTCAATCTCTTTCCAAGTGACTCCAATCCACTGGATACTCGTGCACACTAGGATCTATTTACAGTACAATTCCAGCTCTTCCACAGACAGCTAATTTTTCTGTGCTGGCACTTCCTTCCTTCCATTGCCCCCACTGGTTTCTACAAGCTCAGCTATTTCTCAACTGCACCAAGTAAATAATACTGTGGACTTCTTTCACCTGAAGTTCAACCAGTGCTCAAATATTAATGGTTCCCAGAGATTCTTTTGAACTTAAACCATTTTGGCTGGTGCTTAGTGCCTTTTTTTAAAAAAAAAAATCTTAGCAGTACATACTGGCTTGGAGAGCTTTTGTGAGTCCTAACTGCCGAGTGCATGCTACAGCAGCACCTTTCCAACATGAGCCCCTCCCCCACTGCCAAGTAGTTGGCTGACCAGCCTGAAGAGAGCAATTTTCATTGTTCACTGCAAGTGACTTACTGAAATGGACTGTTAAGTGAGTTTTGAAGTGTTACGAGTGACCTGTTCAAAAGCCTGCAACACCCTCCACCCTTGTTTCGTAGCAGAATTGGATGTAACAACTTTTGGAACACTATGTTCCATGAATGCTACAATTCTCTGGCTAATTTCCTATCCACAGTTGCTTACTTCAATATATAGATAGCAATGCAGAGGAGTTAGATTTTATTACAACTGCCTTAAGGCAGGCAAACCAAGACCTGGGACCAAGGTAACTGAATGTACATCAAACAACAGCAAAGCTACACAAGACAACAAAATTAGATAAATTCAGATTTCAGAGGTTTGTGGAGCTGCAGGAGATTACAGGAGGAGGATTAAGGTTTTGGAGGGATTTGGAAACAAGTATGAGAATTTCCAAGTCAAGGCATTACTTGCCTGGGACAAATGCAAGTCAGCTAGCACAATGGTCAAGAGTGATAGCATCATTCCATGACTCTATGATACACTTCCTTCTGCTCAAGTCAAACATAGAATTTTACAGCAGTTACCTGTCTTCTCTTGCTGGGCGTGTCAATTATCTTAAATTGGTTTCAACTGGTCACCAACATCTGGAGTACTGGAAACAAATCTCTCTTGGTTCTCTATCTAAACCAATCATTTTGAACACCAGTTAAGATAACAAAGAAAAGAAAAGGAGAAGGCCATTAGCACTTTTTAGCCTTGTCCCCCACTCAATAAGATTATTGCTGACTCTCAACTTCAACTCTATCCTCATAATCCTTTAATATGTTGGTGTCCAGAAAAACTTGCACTCTTGAATGTACTCGATGCCTGATGACCCTCTGACAAAGAATTCCAAAGCTTCACAACCCTGAGTGAAGCAATTCTCATCTCAGTCCAAAATGACCTGCCCCTTAGTCTGAAACGATAGCAATTTCTGTCTGGTCAAGTGTACTAAGAACACTATTTTTTTCCCCAATAAGATCATCCATCATCACCCAAAGGCTTGAAGACATAGGCCTATTTACGCAGACACTCCTCACAAAACAACTCTCACATCCCAAAAACAATCTGGTCTCTCTCTAATACAAGTATTTCCTTCCCCAAGTAAACAGACCAAAACTGCACAAATTACACTAGGTTTGATCTCAGCAAAGTCCACCTGTGTGTTTCTTTCTAAAAGATATTCTTTCCATTCTTCCCAAGTAAACAGTTTCATACATCCTCGTGTTATATTCCATCTGCCAACTTCCTGCCAAATCTTTCTGACCCTTATCCCTTTGCACCCTTCTTGCATATTACTTTCCTACCTAGTTTTGTAAGTCATCAAATTTAGGTTATTACTTTCAGCCCCCTAATCCAAATCATGGATATTGTTTGTAAACAGTGAAGACCCAAGCACTGAACCACGTGGGGACTTTACTTAATGTATCAAACCAAAAAATAACTCAGTCCTGCCTGCATGTACAAAGAGAAAAATAGAGTTAATGTTGAGTCCAGTAACCCTTCCTCAGAACAACTCTTTTCTCTCTACAATGTTGCCCAACATGTTGAGTTGGTCCAGCATCTTCTGTTTTTGTTGCAGATTTCCAGCACCTGCAGTTCTTTGTTTTACTCAGTCCTACCCATTGTTTTGTTACGTCAGCCAATCCTCTTACCATGCCAACATATGTCAATGGCGTGAACTTTAACTTTGTGCAGATCTTGCCATCAAATTCAGAGCTCTGGGAAAAGCAAATTTCCCATGGCCTCTCCACATAACTCCTGACAAAGCAGCTCTCATATGGCTAATTGGCTCAGGGTTGGTACTTAATCAACCAGGCGAAAAACAGAACCGCTTGTTTCCTCTCGCTCTTTTGGAATGTAGTCGTCTGAGAAAGGGGCAACCCCCACCCACAGATAACGGGACCAACCACGAACGATATTAAACACCAAATATCACAGAGTACAAACTCACAAAGAGGAGAAAGTAAAACACAATAAGCAAGTGAAATTGAAGCAGCGGTGCATGACGCATGAGTTTACTTCTGTTTCATTAGAGGCTATTAAATCTTTACAGCAAAATTATTTATATAGAGTTTGATTCAAGCTCGATAAGTTGGAAAGGAACTTAATGGAATGCCAGCACAGTCACAATGACTTACTTCCTTGATCCCTTGATAAACAGGCACTGTTGCATCAGAACTCTCAAACCTGTAATGGCAATGTCTTCATATTCGGGGCTACATACCTTACAGGATCAACAACACAACAAACCCCCCAAGCAGCATGCCACAAAAACAAAGTGCCTTTAATATACAGTGCCTTTTACCACGTCAGGACGTCCCAAAGTGTTTCACAACCAATAACGTGCTTTTGCGGTATCGTTGCCAATTGTCATGCGAGAAATGCAGCTGGCAGACTGCACAGAATTGCACCAAGATAAAGAGAAATTACTTCATGCGAGACTCTTTCAAGATTCTCTACCTCAAAGCTGTGGGTGCTCAGCCGTTGAGTATATTCAAGACAAGAGATAAATAAGAATTTTTTGAACATGAGTCGAGGAAGGAGTTGATGGGGAAAGGGCGAGAAAGTGAAATATTGACTGCGATTTTGGGGAATGACGGAGCTGGCTCAAGAAGCCGTATGACCTACTCCTCCTCTGTTTTCATTGAGGGCTAGTGAGTTAGGTAGCCTGGCTACAGATAATAGATGCACACCAGCATTCTGTACTTACCAACATTTACTGATTGTTACAAATAGGATTTGAGCTACAGGTAAACAACTATGAACTGTCAACATATTGGTGCCACTAGGTAAAACACTTACCACCCTTATGAAGCTCCCCAACAAAAACACACACAGAAGCAAAAACAAAAATGGTGTTACAAGCGAAGGGAAACACTGGGAAGGCAGTTCAGTGGACCCTGTCGACAGGATTTGTTGAGATGATCTTTGAGTTTACCAAGACTTGCTATCCTTCAAGAGTAGGCCATTCAGGCCTTCAAATACACCTCTGCCATTCAATGAGACTGTGGCTGACTTTCTACTTCAATACTATTTTCATGAAGTACCCCCATACATACAAGTGCTTTTCACATGCAGAAATTTATCAATCTTCGTCTTGAGCACATTCAATGACTGAACTTGCACTGCCCTGAGGTAGAGGATTCCACAGATGCACGGTCCTCGAGGAAATTCCTCAACCGAGTGCTAAATAGTCTGCTCCTTATTACGGGACAGTGCATTCTGGTTTTAGACCTTCACGAAGGGAAACATCTTTCCTCCATCTACCCTGCCAAGGCCTGTAATAATGCTTACACTTGAATGAGGCCACCGAGACCATAAGATATCGGAGCAGAATTAGGCCATTTGACCAACTGAGTATGCTCTGACATTCAACCCTGGCTGATGTTTCTGAACTCCATTCTCCTGCTTTCTCCCCGTAACCCTTGACCTCCTTACCAAACAATAACCTGTATTAAATACACTTAATGACTTGTCCTCCACAGCCTTTGTGGTAATGAGTTCCACAGATTCGAAGAAATTCATCCTCATCTCAGTTCTAAAGGCTTGGCCCCTTCACTTCCAGGTTGAGCTCTTGGGTCCTAGTCTCTCCTACTAGTGGAAACATCTCCACGTCCACTCTATCCAGGACAATCAGATCCCCCTCATCCTTCTAAACTCCATCCACTACAAACCCAGAGTTCCTAACTATTCCTCATACGACAAGCCCTTCATCCCGAGTATTTTGTAAACCTCCTCTAGTCCCTCTCCAAAGCCAGCATGCCCTTACATACGGGGCCCAAAACTACTCAAGATTGCAAATACAGTCTGATCAGAGCCTCATACAGCCTCAGCAATACACCCCTGCTCTTGCACTTTAGCCCTCTTGAAATGAATGCCAACATTGCATTTGCCTTCCTAGCTGCCAACTGAACCTGCATGTTAACCTTAACAGAATCCTGAACTAAGACTCGTGAGTCCACTTGTGCTTCAGATTTCTGAAGCTTTTCGCCATTTAGAAACTAGTTTACACCTCTATTCTTCCTACCAAAGTGCACGATTTCACACTTTCCCACATGGTATGTCACTGCCATTTCTTTGCCCACTCACCTAGCATGTCCAAGTCCTTCTGCAACCCCCTTGCGTCCTAAACACTACCTCCACCTATCTTTGTGTCATCTGCAAACTTAGCATCAATGGTCTTTGTTTCTTTGTCCAGATCATTAAGGTATAATGTGAATAGTGTTGGGAACCACAACTATCCCTGAACTCCACTAATTGCTGGCTGCCATCCTGAAAAAGACCCCGTTATTCCTACTCTCTGCTTTCTAAACACCAGAGAATGAACAGCCAGTCTATTTAATCAGTCTTCATAGTATATTCCTCCTTGCCAGCAATTTATTTGGTGAACCTTTGCTGCACTCCCTCAATGGCTTGATTGGGCCTGTATCCATTAGTTAATAAGAATGAAGGGTGACCTTCTTGAAGCATACAAGATCTGAGGGGTCTCAACAGGATGGATTCTGAAAGGATGTTTTCTCTATGGGAGAAACCAGACCTAGGCCAATACCATTTAAAAATAAGATGACTTCCTTTTATGATTGGGATGACATTTTCTTTCTGGAGGGCTGTTAACTCGTGGAATTGTCTTCCTCAGAGACCAGAGAAGGCAGGTTTCACGGAATATTTAGATAGATAGTTGATTGACAAGGAAGTCAAAGCGTACATGAGGTTGACAAAAATGTAGTGTTAAGGCCGCAAGCAGATCAGCCACAATGTTATCAGATGACAGAGAAAGTTAGAGGAGGTCAAATGGCATATTCCAAATTCATCTCTGTATGCATGAACACTGTTCAAAAACTGCACAAAGCGAAGAACTTTTATGCTGCAAACTACCAGTTTTAATCAGATGCACCAACTTGTTATTCAGAGTGTCTAGTGTTTTGAAAATATTTTGCAGTCCATATGAAATTCTGTTGGGTAACATGACTTTCTCAGAAGCAAACGATAAAGCCCTTCCTTCAACTTTCGCCCATCTCCAGTAGCAGACAGCCACGTTTCAAACTGTGCAGTTTGTAAAGAGCCCAGGAGCAGGAAGTAAACCACAGGTATTAACAGAATTAAAATCAATGGTGCAAGTCATTCTATCCAATGTAAAGGATGACGCAAACATTTCCCGTGTGAATGCCTGTGTGCGCACGCGCACGTGTGTTTTTTTTTGTGTGTGCACGCATGCGCACACAAGACAGATATGAGGGGAACCCTTGTTAGGATGCCATGATTCTCTAACAGCAGTTCTATAATCAGCCATACCTCAGCAGCAATGATACCGCTGCATCAGAAGGTTGTGGGTTCAAGTCTCGGCCAGAGACTTGAGCAATTAATCCAAGCTGACATTACCAAACCGGTACTGAGGGATTGTAGGACAGCTCTGAAGCGTCATCTTCAGGATCAGATGTTAAATGGAGGGCTTATCGGGGTCCTATGGCAGGTCATGGAAGATCCCACTGTCATTATTTCAAATCAGGAGCAGAGTTCTTGCAGGTGTCCGAGGGATAATGTTTACACTTCACGAAAATAAATTACACTGAAGTTTGTGGGACTCTACTGCACCCAATTTAGCTGCTGTACGTGTCTCAAATTAAAAACCACGACTGAATTTCAAAAGCGCTTCACTGGCTACAAAACACTTTGTACATTCTGACATGCGCAGGTCAGTTAAAGTTGAATGTTACAACCGATTGTCACAACAGTGCTTAGGAGATTGCTGATTTTTTCCAAAAGCTTCTTAACAGCAGTAATTCCTGCTCCTTGAACGGGAACATTTTTAATGCTTGTCTTTCAAACATAAATCTGATGAGACTGCTGTTTTTAATATCCACATACCTGCCTAAAGAAATAGAGCTGCCTTGATGTTTTTTGGCACAAGCCCTGCTTTTGTCTTCACTAAGCTCCAGGATTTGGCAGCAGTCCAATGTTACCAACTGCTAACAGCCACGGGAACGGAATGCAGGGAAATTCTAGTGCAATGGTGTTATTCAATAATATCAAAATGCTATTCCGGTTAGTGCTGAAATACAATGCAACCAGTTTTACAAGACGAACAGCATCATGCTTCTCACTAGGCCAACTTTGATTCTGCAGTGTCAAGATTAGAGTATCTGAGCATCACGATTATAATTGCCAGTCTCCAATTGTAAGTTATTTTTCAAAAGACATTTAATAGCTTTATAAGTGTTTTGGGACATCTGGTGGTTGTGAAATATATTAAGAAAAAGCAAGATTTTCTTTCAGATGTATGATTTATGTTGTTGTCTACAACTCAATACATCAGAAGACACTAAAAAATTAAACAAAGAACTGGATACTAGACACCTGAAACAAAAACAGAAATTGCTGCACAAACTCAGCAGGTCTGGCAGCATCTGCAGGAAGAAAGAATTAACGTTTTCAGAGTGGTCACTCTTCAATAGAATTTACGAGGAGTGAATCATTTGGCTGATCAATCCAGCTCCACCATTCAATGCAATCGCTGCTGATCCCACCATACTCCCATTTTCGCCCTATACCAAGCAACTTCTAACTGCCTGCTGCGTGACTGGTGGTCAAGGCAAACACAGATCACTTTGTACATCAAGATTTCACCATCAATCACTGTTTAAATAATATTATGCCATTTTGATTTTCCCATTAAAGTATATACTTCCATACTGCATCTGTACTTGCTCACTCACTCAACGTAGCTAAATTGCCTCAAAGCCTCTTCACCACTCTCATTCCCACCTAGCTTTGTCATTAGACGGGGGTGGGTCCAGTTGCATGAAAATTTATAGGAAAAGTTCTGGTGGGGGATGACTTAGCCGAGGTTAAAGTTGCCAGAGCAAGTAATAGGACATAGTATTGAGAGGGTCAGGAATCTAAATACAAGCACAGCAGATAAGGGAAAACTATGAGGTGGGTAGTTAAGACAGGACTAGGGGTGTTGGACTTACATACAGGTAGTAAACAAAGATAAATGAACTTGCAGCATAGGTTGAAATTGGTAGGTACAATGTGAGCATCACTGAGACATGGCTGCAAGGCGATCAGGGCTGTGAATTAAACATCCAAGGACATATGTCCTATCGAAAGATAGGCAGATGGGTAGGGGGAGGGAGCAGGGTTGCCTTGTTAGTTTAAAAGAAAAAGACGAAACTAAATGGATAGCAAGAAGTGACAGAGTCGCAAGTTGTGGAATCTGTGTGGGTAGAGTTGAGGAACTGCAAAGGGAAAAAGACCCTGATGGGAGTTGTGTACAGACATCTTAACAGTAGTCACAACATGGAGAAGAAAATAAATCAGTAGATAGGAAAGGCATGTAATAAAGGAAATATTACAATAATCGTGGGAGAGTCCAATATGCAGGTCGACTGAGAAAAAAGGTTGGTGGCGAATCCCAAGAAAGGGAATTTGTAGAGTGTCTACGAGATGGTTTTTTTTAAGAGCATCTTATGGTTGAGCCTACTAGGAAACAGGCAATTCTAGATTTGGCGATGTGTAATAATGCAGACTGGATTAGAGAGTTTAGGTGAAGGAACCCCTAGGGGGCAGTGACCATAACATGAAAATTATTTTTTTTAATAAATCTGATCAAGACTTTAATGACAAATTAAGAGGGGGAACACCACTAAACAGGTCATTGTTAGGGAGGTTTACACATGTGCTATTGACATGATAATCTAAAGCAAATTGTGCTCTTCATTAGTGATCAGACCAAGTTTTTCCCTTCAGGTAAGAGTCTTCACCACAATTGCCTTCTAGTCTGTAAGTTAGGACACAAAATCATTTTAGCCGCAGCAGGCTGTGGGCTGGAAACAGAAATTAGACAAGGGAGCCGACTGTATGAGGAAAACCAGGAGTGGAGAGATTTGAGGCAAAAAAAGAATTTTTCAAAGCACAGGTTCTTTGAGGACCAAACAAATCAAAGCAAACACGGGGCTGGTGGGAGCAGCTGCTCTCTCTCAGCTGCTGCTCCTAAAAGATGTGTCTCTCCTGCAGTTTGAGGGGGAGAAGACTAAATCAGATATTACAGTATTACAACTGAGTAAAAAGGTAACTACAAAGACATGAGGGAAGAGCTGGCAAGAGTTGACTGGAAGGGGAGCCTACCAGGGAAGATGGTGGAGCAGCAATGGTGGGAGTTTCTGGGGATAATATGGAGGCACAGCAGAAATACATCTTAAGGGAGAAGGGGCAGATGAGGCAACCTTGGCTGACAAGGGAAGTCAGAAACAAGATAAAAGCAAAAGAAAAAAAACATACAATGTCTTAAGGATTGTAGAAACCTTTAAAAACCAGGAGCGGATAACTGAAAAAAGCAATAAGGGGGAAGATGATGAAATAATGAGAATAAACTAGGGTGGTAATGAAAGAGATTGAAGTTTTCTTTTACAAATGTAAAAGGCAAGAGTGGACATTGGACTGCTGGAAAGTAAGGCAGGAATAGTAGTAAAGGGGAACAAAGAAATGGCAGAGGAAGTGAATTGGTGCTTCATAGTGGAAGATACCAGCAGCATACCTGAACTCCAAGACAGTCAGGAGGCAGAGGAGAAGGTGTTACGGAAGCAGAAAGATCTGAAGATGGAAATATCACCACATGGACTACACCCTTGAGTTCTGAAGACAGCTGAGGAGATTTTCAATGTAACAGTGGTGATCTTTCAGGAATCACTGGAATCTGGGAGGATCCCAGAGAACCGGAAAATAGCTAATGTAATACTGCTCAAGAGGGAGGGTGGTGGAAGACAGGAAACTATTGGCCAGTCAGTCTGACCTTGGTCGTTAAGATTTTAGAGTCAATTAGTAAGGACGAGGTTGCAGAGTACTTGGAAGTGCATGGTAAAATAGGGCAGAGTCAGCACGGCCTCATCGAGGGAGGTCATGCCTGATAAGTCTGTTCGAAATCTTTGAGGAAGTAATGAGGAAGTTAGACAAAGGAGGACCAGCGGACATGATCTATTTAGATTTCCAGAAAGCCTCCGACAAGGTGTTGCACAGGATGCTGCAAAATAAGACAAGGCCATGGGGTTAGGGGCAATGTATTGGCGTGGATAGAGGACTGGCTGACTGGCAGAAGGAGGAGTAGGGAGAAAGGTGTCTTCTCCAGGATGACAACCAATAACTAGTGCAGTTCTGCAGGAGTCAGATTTGGGATGGTAGCTATTCATGTTATACATAAACAATGTGGGCAAAGGAACTGAGGACATTGTTGCTAAGTTTGCAGATGACACAAAGATAGTGAAGGAGCAGGTCGTGTTGAGGAAGTGGGGAGGCTGCAGAAAGATTGGACATGCTAGGTGAGTGGGCAAAGAAGTATTTGAAATACAATTTGACAAAGCAAGAGGTTGTGCCCTTTGCTAGTAAGAATAGAGGCATTGACTATTTTCTAACGTTGGCCTCGCTGGAGACATTTACAGGAATGAATAAAAGAAAGACTGGCGTCCAGCCTAGTGTCAAGTTTCAAATGATCATCTTTTTGTTTTGATCTTCTTCATTATCTTGCAATCTCTCTTTAATGTCTAACTTCCATGAGCATTGCAAACCACGGATTCTGATCTCTGGTGCACACCCTCCTCTCCATTTACCCACCGTCAAAGTGTTTTCAGCGACATAGATCACTTTGTAATTTACTCCAAAATTGCTTATTCTCCAAGCCGGCGAACAAAATCCAACTCCGAGATAATGCTTGCAGTTAGCTGAAGCATCTGATCATTTTTGACTAATCACACTTCACAATATAATGACAAGAAAGAATATATCATTCAGCCCATCTTGCTTGGTCCATTTAACAAAATCATGGCTGATCTTGTTCAACTCCATTTTCTCACTGCTGCTCCATCTCTCGATTTTATTTGTTTCCAGCATCTAGCAATGCCTGGAACTTGGATCCATCTCAGTTCTCTCCTCCCTCAGAAGCATTTGCCTCTGACTTGGGATAGGGAAAATCTCAAACTCCCACCAAAGACTCATGGATGTTAAGCCAAGTGGAATTGCCAAAACAGATAGAACCTGTTGGGCATAAGTATGAAGGGATAGGATAAGGACAGGAGTGAATAACCCCTTGAATTTGCTCTAAATTTCAATTAGACCACGGTTAATCTGTACGTAAACTCTTAATCTTCCTCGACAGAAAATCACAAATCTGAGAAAAAATATCTATAAATCAGAGTTAGTCTTTTTCATACTTATTCTTGGGATATGATTGTTGTTGATAAAGCCAGTATTCATTGATTACCCTGAATTTCCCATAACTACAACAATGACTGCATTTCAAAAGTACTTAATTGATTGAGAAGTGCTTTAGACCTCGGAGGTTATGAAAGTCATTTCTTGACTAAAACGTCCAAGCTCTTGCCAAGTTACATGTAACAAGCGCTTTAATGCTGCCTTTCAATTCTTTCAACAATTTCAAACAATTCTTTCTTAAGTATTCATACTTCTTTGCAGTGAAAAACCTGGACTCCACTTTCACCCAAACCTGCTTAATAAAATCCAACTGTTTGACTGCACGAGGGAAATGAGAATTTGGGACCTACCGATCTGTGGCTGTGCGCAGGAAACAGACAACTTCTGAAACTCATCGCTGCAGTCTATAAATAACAACCAATATTTTGAACTCTGTGGTTCCAAATATAACAATGAGGTTTAGAGATTCTATCGACATTTAAATGTGAATATTTTCAATTTTAAACATACATAAAATGGTCAGAAATTTCAACCAGGAAAGGTCACCTGGAACCAATTGTAATAGCTTAGTCCCCAGCAGAAAGGTTTTGGCCATCTCCCATTATATCTGAGCCATGTCATGAGTATTCCTAGATAACATTTACATAGCACCTACAGACACTCAACAGAAGTGATAATCAAACAAAGCATGACCCCCAGGCACTTTATTGCTTTTCAAAGCTTGGTCAAACAAAGATTTTTAAAGATTATCTCTTCTTTATCCAAGAAGGCAGAGAAATTTATGGAGGAAACTGTGGAGGGTATTGCTAAGGCAGCTGAAAAACTGGTTGGACGTAGTCAAGTGACTAAAATTGGAGATATTCAAGAGTTAGAGGGATGCAGAGATCTTTGTCTTTCCTGTTTCAACACAGCTGATTCCCGTATTAGGATGAAGGTGTAATTAAGAAGAACAAGCCATGCCTCAAGCATTTAACTCTTAAATGGAAAACTGCTAAACCCAATAGAGAATTAAACTTGTCGAAACTAACAGGTGCAACTTAGGTTCTTGTGGGAAATCAGGTTAGGACACTGAAGGAATAGGAAGTGTTTTTGTGCCTTATAGAAAAAGAGGTTTCATTTTATTGCAAAACCCCTTTGCAAATTAGTTAACACCACACATGCACCAGCCCCCAATTACATTTCGCCACATGAACAAAATTCAACCCTCTGCCAAATTCCATGATGCAGCAAGAGTTCAGTTTGTACACTGCAGCTTATTTATTGAAAGCACCTGTGTCTCATGGTTGACTTAGTAATGACAGGAAACCATTGTATCCATTTTTATTTTGCAAATACTGACCGTTGGATCTTGCACATGAAGCAATCAGCCAAAAGACCTGGCTACCCTCTCAGGTGGGCACAAATGATCTCACACAAATCGTTAAGAGGTGCAGTAGTTACCTCTCAGTCAACAAGCAATTAGGGCAAAAGGCTAACCGAACTTGATAGAAAGACTTCCTTTGTTTTTAATGATCTCTCTCTCGCGGTTTGGAGCTGCAGATTTCCATTTTACGTAGTCAACGATTATGCTTGGCAGGGCACTATACTGGTTTGCTATTGTCAGTCACACGGCCAGAGGCAAAGAAACTTTCCTACTCCTTTAGCTTGGCAGAGTGTATTAAAGAATTTACAGGTTGATTGTTCATGATTTTAATGCACCAGCCTTGGCCATCAAAGTCCTGTAGTGGGATTTGAAACTGGGTCTTTGGTTCAGAGGCTGGGATGCTATCCACATTGTCATTTGAACTCCCCACTTAACCTAGGCCTCTGTTTTATACATCTCAATGAAATCTCATGTTTCAAAGAAAAAAAAACATCAGCCTATCCAATCTTACCTCTTAAGCCCATCCACCCGCCCAGCTTCATTCCTTAAAACCAAGCCCAGAACTCGTTGAGCTTGTAATGTGCTAACTTAAAAGTCTCAAAGACCTTTTAATGTGTCTGTATACTTTATACCACTTATAAATTTATCCTATTAATATTAGGAGAATTGAAATCCCTGACTGTTACTGCCTTATTGTTTAGCTACATAGTTGTTTTTCTATCCACTCTTTATATCACTGTTTGAGGCTAGGTAGTATATTCCTGGCAGTGTGACTTGCTCCTCCGTTTATACCATGTAAATTCATATGATGCTCCTTTCACATTACACTTTGTAATTGTTTCTTTAAGCCACAATTTTTGTTAAGTCTTTCTTTTTCTTTTCCCCTCATCTCTAATCACATCTGCAGACATTCTAGCCAGAAACATTGTATGCCATTGCTACTCTTTCTCGAGCCACATTTTCATAATAGCTGTGCTCAGAATCATTATACCATAAAAAGCAATTTCTCCCAACTTATACACCACCACCTGTGCCCTCAAATTGTCTGCCTTATTTACTAAATTTGCACTGAATCTTTTCCTCTCCTTACCCTCTCCAGCCAAACTAGTCTAAAACTCCCATTTCAGCACCAGCAAGACAGAAAACAGAAGGTTTTGGGCTGTGCAGTATAAAGGAGGCTCAGGCACCCCCAGGAAAGGGGCAATCAGAAGGCACCTCGCAGCAGATCACTCTGCAGAGAATATACAGCAGTGGTGAGGCTCCACACTAATCAGGCCACTGCACATTTTAAAACAAAGCACAGACAGGCAAATACATTGGACTTTCACCCAAGGCATTGCACTCTTAATCTGCAGGGTGTGGACGGTGAAAAGAGAAAGTGGTTTGTGTTATTTTGTCCATTAGATTTTTAGCACAAAAGATAGTCTGCACAAGCAAATTGCACAAGAACCATGATTCCAACAAAGCAGAAGCACTAACCAGGTTCATTAAAAAAAAAAGCGCTTTCTGGACAAAGCAACTAAGTATTTCTGTTTGTCTAATATTGCCAGCCACAAATCAGATAAAATAAATGCAATTGAATTAAATGGAAGGGCCAAGAGACAATCTCATGGAATCTTTCCATCACTCCACACTCCCTGCAGAACAGCTTTACTTGTGCGGATAAAAACACTTCACCGTCAATTGAGAATAACCCACATTTCTAATAGTGTAGGTGACAAAAACCACAGGAGGCACGTCTCTTGAAATGCCCCAAAGTCCTATAGGAAGCCGGCAGATTGTTTTGTGGTGCTCTGCATGTTAATTGGGAGGATGTTACTACTTTACGTTTTATGCAATATTGCTGATCTTTAGGTACATTCTCGCAATGCAGAATCCCATATTTAAAATACATCCGCCAAAAGAAATGATTCTTCAATGCACTGAAATGGCTACATAAAATTAAATTTTGATGCTTAGAAAAGGTCAACCAAATAGAAGTTCTGTCTAGTAGCTCAGCTCACAAGTTGTTAAAATAAAATTGCAAGCTTGAAATAGGGATAACAAAAACAAAAACGTAAGGAAAATAAGACACCTCCTGACTCCCCAAAGCCTGTTCACTGTCTACACGGCACAGGAGTGTGACAGAGGTGTTCCCAATTGCTGGGACAATGCAGCCAACACTGCAGGTGCTTGACAGCACTCAGAACAAAGCAGCCTGCTTGAATAGTACCCCATCCATCAACTTCAATAGTCACTCCCTCCACCACTGTACCTATACAATGTGGACTGTGACAGCTAAAAGGCAATGCACCACCACTTTCTCCACAGCAATTAAGTAAGGACAACAACTAACCAGTGACACATGTATGAATAAGTTAAAACTGAATTTCCCAAACCAAATTAAATAATAGCTAAGATAACAAGGTGTAGAGCTGGATGAACACAGCAGACCAAGCAGCATCAGAGGAGC